>NC_048598.1:179486381-179515987 GCF_003668045.3 Cricetulus griseus | reverse complement strand
TCAACTGAGGAATTCATTCTAATATGAGGTGTACTGTCTTTGTGGTGATGGAAAGTGTCTTTGAATTGTGTCATTTCTGTTTCTGTAGCATTCCCAGCGGAGTGACAGAGTCTAGGAACTACCTGAACTTCTCCATGTCATATCTTGTATCCTTCTACACATGGAATGTAACTGACACAGAAGATGGTCTCCTGGGTCTTCTATGTGGATAACTTAGTGGAATAAACTCTGGGTAGAGTCAGGAAACACCCTTGCTGGTCTCTCTGCACTTACTCCCCAGGCTTTGCTTAAATACTATATCCAGGTTTTCCCTTTTGCTGTCTCATGAAACAATATTTAGCAATGTTCTTGATTATACAAACTTCATGTCATTTTACAATCATATCTTAAATATCAGAATGTTACCCTTTGTGTTTTCTTTGACAGAACATGGTCTCCAAGAGATTAAACTCATTCCCTTGTAGGGATTGCTTTGTAATGTTTGTAGACAGATTTTTGATGTTTTCACATCATGTGCAGGTCAAGAATATTGTCCCAGTAATCATGTGTGACTGAGAGACATCTAGGCAGCCATATGGTGGAGTTCTTTGTAGCAGGTTTTGTCTCTACTTGAGAAATCCAATATGTCCCCATAGAAATCATCCCTATGAACCTTGCATGAGCCCAGCAAGATCACATATAACAATGACTGGACCCATCATTCATATAACTTTTAATCATTCTGTTGATGGTTCCCCGGAATTCACCAATAAGGAAACCACTCTTGACTTTCTATATTGAGACTGAGGTTTATATTTGAACAAGATTTTTCATGATGTTGTAGACACTTTACCATGCACAGACTAGAGCAGGTAGACACTATGTCTTGGAGGATGAGGGAATTCTGTCCAGCATTAACTGGTTCAGTGTACACTTCCTGAGTATCATGACATCTGCTGGCAAAGGCCCAGAGGATAAGGAGGGATAATGATGAAATTTGAGAACAAATTCCAGGAATAAAATAACTTTACTGGCAGGAAATCAGACATCCCAATCAACTCTCAACCCCAGAGTTGTGTGTGAAAGGATCTAGTCAGATGGGAAAGAAAATGGGTTTTCTTGCCCTTGGTTCTTGTTTATAAAACTTTCTGGCTTTATGTGAGTGAATAAAAATAAATAAAAAAACAATTTGCACCGGAGAATCCCACTATCAACTATGTTGTTTTCTTTTTTTCTAATTATTCTTTTAATAGAAATCATCAGTTTGTGGCCATGGTACCAATGGGCAGTATCAATTCTGTTATTGACAATAAGCCATTGTACAGTCAAGGTGCATGTGCATTCTCCTTATTTAAAATAGAAACAAAAACATGAAAAAGCAAGCATAGACATAAATAATTGTATTCAGATATGTCAAAGTTATAACAGAGCCAAGAATCAAGAGAAGTTTTAAGTGGGCTTTGATGCCTCTAACAACAGAAAACTGCATGTGAGTGTGTATGTGTGTGTAGGGGCTCTGTGCACTGGACACTGATGTCCATTCAGCATCAATCATTATAAGTGCAGAATTGAGAAAAACACAATCCAGCTTCAGGAAACAGGGCAGTGAGCATGCAGGGCTCCTGATAACAGGCACTGGTGTCTTACATTCCCAGTATGGAATCCCACAGCTCTGTCCTAAATGTTACCTGAACAGGATGATAAAGGAAACCAATTGGAGGAGTATTCCTCCTTCTCCACATCCTCTCCAGGATAGACTGTCATTGGTGTTATTGAGTTTAGCCATTCTGACAGGAGTAATATGGTATCTCAGAGTGGTTTTGACTTGCATTTCCCTGATGACTAAGGATGTTGAGCACTTTGTCAAGTGTCTTTCAGCATTTTAGATTCTTCTGTTGAGAATTCTCTATTTAATTCTGCACTCCAATTTTTAATTGCATTGTTTGGTGTTTTGTTGGTTCGTTTCTTGAGTTCATTCTATATTTTGGTGATCAGCCCTGTGTCAGATGTTGGGTTGCCATTGCAGGTGGGGGTGCAAACTTGTACAACCACTTTGGAAATCAGTTTTAGGGTTTCGCAGAAAAATAGGAATCAGTCTAACCTCAAGATACAACAATTCCTCTCTTGGACATGTACCCAAAGAACACACATTCATACAATAAGGACATATGTTCAAATATGTTCATAACAGCATTATTTGTAATAGCTAGAACCTGGAAGCAACCTAGATGCCCCTCTACTGTAGGATGGATAGAGAAAATGTGGTACATTCACACAATGGAGTACTAGTCAGCAGAAAAAAAAAACAATAGAATCTTGAAATTTGCAGGCAAATGGATGGAAATAGAAGAAACCATCCTGAGTGAGGTAACCCAGTCACAAAAAGATAAGCATGGTATGTAGTCACTCATATATGATTTTAGACATAGAGCAAAGGATTGCCAGTCTACAATCTGCACTGCCAGAGGAGCTTGGAAACAACGGGGACCCCAAAGTAAGATTGCATAGTTCCTTCAAGAAGAGGAGGGGGGCAAGACCCCCTGAGAGAAGTGGGAGCACATGGGGGGAGGAAGAAGGTGGGAGGGAAGAAGGTGAGTGGGAGGAGAACAAGAGGAGTGAGACAGGGGGAATAGAGGAGGGCAAGAAAGGAGATGCCTTGATAGAGGGAGACAGTACAGGCATGGAGATCTGACTCGGGGGAAAATTTAGGGGATCTACTGGGATGATCCCAATAAGAAACCAGGCAGTGGTGGAGAGGATGCCACTGATGCCCTTCCTCTATAATGAGATTGATGTCTACCTTGGTTACCACTCTTAGAGCATTCATCCAGTAGCTGTTCCAAGCACAGACAGGCACCCACAGCTAAGCACTAAACCATACTCCAGTAATCCAATTGTGGAGAGGGAGGAGGGATGAACAAAGGAGCCAAGACGGTGATTCAGAAACTGGCAAATACATTTGGCCTGACCTATTGAGAGCATGGAGACCCTAGTCATAAAGCTGGGGAAACAGCATTGGATCAAACCAGGCCCTCTGAATGTGGGTGCCAGCTAGGAGGCCAAGGCAGTCTATGGGACCTCTAACAGTGGAGCCAGTGTTTATCTGTAGAGCACAAATGGATTTTGAGAGCCAATTCCCTTTGGACAGATCCTATTGCAGCCCAGATACAAAGAGGGCCTAGGACCTCCCCCAAATGATATGATGGCCTTTGAAGGTCCCCTGTGGAGGTTGTCACTATCCCTGGGGAGGAGTTGGGGGATGGTTTGGGGGGAGTTGTTGGGGAACATGGAATAATAGAAGGGTGAGGGAATGGGGGATGGATATGTAAATATGTAATTAAAGAACTTAAGTGAAAAATAAGAAGGAAGCCAATTGGGTTTAAACTAGGGTTTAAAACAGGTGAAACAGAATCAGTATACTACAGTACAGGACTGAACAAAGCTGCTACACTGTTCAGGGTCCAGCAGATACTCCATCTGTTCTGCCTTGTTCCTACTCTCTCTCTCTCTCTCTCTCTCTCTCTCTCTCTCTCTCTCTCTGTTCTATGCATGACACTTCCACCAATACTACTAGTTTTACTTATTTCACAAATAAAACCAAATGTCAAGTTTGCATATACAGGACAAGATCAATCTGTTATTCATATAAATTATTCCTCAGCCCAACAGATTGAATGACATACAGCATAAAGCAAAAGCGCATCACCTTTCTCCAGTTAACATTAACTCTGGTTCTGCCTTGACAACTGTTACCATTCCTATAATGGAAACGGCCTACCTAACCCAAATTAATGGTGTTATCAAGGAATATTGCTTATTATAAGAAAGAGATGAATACTTGCACATAGGGTGGGTCTTCCTAACTCAATTAACCTACTGTAGAACTACTGTCACAGGAACATCCAGGGACAAAGCTAGTGTAAATACTCCACTAAAGGCATGCCCAAGACTCATTTCCCAGGTGACTCTAGGTCCTGGAAATTTAGCAATCTATATAAACACGGGCAACAAAGTTCAGAAATTGCTTTTTATTGTTGAACAAAGTGATGTGGGAAATACAAGAATGATCCAAGTGTAAAAATGCATATGATAAAATTCAAATAGCTCAGGTCTGAGCCCAGTATGTACCCTGGGAAGAGGAAGGGAGAGTTTAGATTTCTTAGGATTCTGGGGTACAGGAGGTTGATTCTGCCTTTCTCTTGGTTCCTCCTGAATCTCAAACACTATCCTAGTAAGGAAATCCCATGGATAAACTGCTAACAATCACACAAATAAAGGTCTATGCTTTCCTGATTGGCAAATGTAATCACTTTTATTTCTGGTAGATCACTCACTCTGCATTGTTTTACTTATGCAATAAAAATACTGAGTGACTTTACAAAAGAGTGAGAATATTGATCAAAATGATTAAATATTGAAACAGCTCAGGACCTGGGTGACTTCAGAGGCAAAACCGTTTTGAACTTAGGCCTAAAACGCGTCTGTATTTCTCAAAACAGATTTTTAGTGACAAATCTGCTTAGAGATATGAAAACGGACCAACTCTAGGAAGTCTGAACCTCAGAGATCTGCAATGGGAATAAATTCAGAATTACAGCAGAGACATGGGTCATGAAGACAGTCTTGGTGATGTCATGGAGGACAATGACAAATGAGCTGATGGAAACTGAAATATTATCTCGTATCTCTGATGACTCTGCACATATACTGAGAAAATTTCTGAACAATGACATTTAGAAAACTCCATAGATTCCTACCTGATTATCATCAGTGCAGGAGGATGGAAATTATAAGACAGGGAAGAGTAGTGCAGTTTAGCAACTGGCGAGAAATTGTTTCAAATTTCAACCAGGTTTCACATGTACATGCAAGAATAAAAAATAAATTTCTTTTCTCTACCCAAATGTTATAATATAATATCCATAGATACATAACTGATTGGGGTGACTCTAGTATGTTTTATTTAAATTTTCTTCATTGAGAAAAATATTTCTAGACAATATTTTTCCCCTCTGTCACATACTCCCAGATTTCTCCCCTCCCTATCAATACAACTCTAAAGCCTTCATTTCTCTGACTCCTTAAACAAATGAGCAAAGAACAAGAAACTATCATCAATCTATGTATCTCATAAACACACACACACACACTCAAGGATACAAAATAAGAAACCTAAATATTCACACATACAAAAATATCAATGAAACAAAAAATCCTAAATAAAGTTATATAAGACAAAAGCTGTCCAAATTGTCATTGTTCAAGTTTTCTTTTTGCTAATTCCTGATCATGGGGTGTAATTAATATAGCCAGTGAAGTGTGATTAATATACCAGTCAGAATAATTGAATTGGGCCATTTTTTCTCCTTGGCTAGTGGTTATAAATTGCAGATAGTTTCTTGGTTAATAGTGGGAGCTCTTGTCTACTTGAAACATTCAGCCCTGAGAACCCTTCTGGCTTGAACTTGTGCAAGCCTTGTTCTTGCCACCACAGTCTCTGTGAGTTCATGTGTGCATCAGTCCCGCTGTGAGTGCAGGAAACTGTTTCCTTGGAGTCATTTATCACTTCTCACTCTTACGGTCTTTCCACCTCCTTCCCTGAATTGTTTGCACAATCCAGAGGTTAAGGTTTGATGAAGACTACCCATTTATAGCACGTGCCCAAATATATATCACTCTCTACATAGTGTCCCTTTCTGTCTAAGTCAGTTTCCACTTACAGAAAAAGAGAATGTTCTCTGCTGATGGCTGACTTAGGCACTGACTTATGTGTCTATGTGGGCACACGATTAAGAATAATTTTATTGATATGTTCCTTTATGAGAAAATAGCATTTGGTTTCACCTGGGGCCATGGTGTATCTAGACCCAGTTTCTTCGCCTTCTTGGCAGTGTCCAACATGGGTTTTATCTCATGGACAGAACATGAAATCCAAACAGAGAATGATCGATTATATCCACAACAATTGCAACAACATTTCTCATGGGATGGTCACCATTATAACTCACAGCATTTGTATCTAGTTTGGTTATTGCCCTTCTCCTTCTCATGGAAAAATATCTTCAATAGCTATGAATGGCAGTCAGTAGAAGAGAAAATATCTAGTTAAATACCAGATCAACTTCCCAGTGTCCGCTGTGATACACAAGTGTTGTCCTCAGAATTATGGCCTTATCACCAGTTTTTGGAGAGAACCAAGAGCCTTGGCAATAGACTGAGATATCTCAGAGGTTCCTTAGCAATCCTTTCACCAAAATCTCAGTTTGTGAGTGCTTACCCAGGAAAGCCCATCTCACCAGTATGGAGTTATTCACTGAAGGAGAAATTACAGTAATTTAGAAATTCCTGCTGTGGGAATTTGAGAGAAAGTACAGAGTGAAACAATAGCTTTGAATCACCTGGCTTGAGCACCAGACTCCCTTAATCATTGTATAACCAATTTCTAAACATCTTAAAAATGAATTATGGGGTATAACAGGAAGCCCGGGCTCTGAAGTTAGCAGTGAAGAGGGAACTTCAGAGGCTCGCAGGAAAGATGTAACTCTCTCCCCATATTAGGAAGGGAAAGAGATGTTAAGCTTCCTGAAATTTTGTACAGAGAGCAAATGAGGTTGTGTCTCCATGGTACTCAATACTCGAGCACAGTAGTATGTGGCAGTGTCTTCAGTGTCCACACTGGTGATCTTGAAGGTTACCCGGTTGTTGGAGGTGTCCTTGGAGATTGTGAGCTGGCTCTTCAGGGATGGGTTGTAGTATTTATCATCATTCCACCAAATGTGTGACAGCCACTCCAGACCCTTCCCTGAGGGCTGGTGGATCCAGCCCACACCCGTATTAGAAGTGCTCAGTGAAAACCCAGAGAAAGAGAAGGTCAGAGTGAGGTCCTGGGAAGAAGGGAACACTCCAGGGCCAGACTCCTTCAGGGTAACTTGGGATAGGACATCTGTGGGGAAAAAGGAGAAGGTAAGGTTGGCACAGAGTGAATTATGGGAGTTCATGCAGTAGGAATCCATGGCACTCACATGCAGGCACAATCAGCAGCAGGAATGAGGAAGCAAACAGGGCCAAGGCTGCTCACCAGTGAGTGTCCAGGCCCAGCTTTTCCTTTTCAACCTATGCTTGGGTGGAGCCAGGAGAGATTTGCATTCCCTCACCAGGAGCTGACTCTGATGGAGGACTTAAATTATGGGTCTCAGGGGGAGCCATTCTGTGAAGAGATACACAGGATATCTCAGGGAAGTTCACTTCTGCTCACCATAGAAAGGAACCCACATGAGAAGACCCAGGTCCTCAGTATGCAACACATCTGATGAGAACTGTGTGAATTCAGCAAAGAACATTATGTGTCATTTACAGGCTGGCAGTTATGCAGTCTATAATTGCATGGAAGAGAGTTGTATTTCATTGACTTTACTAATCTGTCAATCTCCTGTTTCACATATTTGATATTCTATTATTCAACATTAGTAGCTTCATTTTTTACACTGATGTCTATTTCTGAAAACTTTAAAAGCAGCAGCAACAGAAAACATTACCTGTAGCAGAGACATGGTAAGTTATCACAATTCTCTCAGATGCTGAGCATCCTGGAGAAAGGGAAGAAGGACAGAGAATGATGAAAGTCACAGCTCACAGGGCCCAGGGATTTCCTCACAGGTTAAGTGATGTTAAAGAGCAATGCAGTCTGCTTTTTTCTTGTGACTATTGATGTTTAAAGCCAACAACTGCCAGCTCCAAGGTCCTGCAAATTCTTCTGCACACTGGGCTGGGAGAGGAAACCAGGGCTCACAGGAAATGCTCTCTGGCCTCCTGTGCACCTGCTCAAGGATAAAGTCTATTTGGCGCCCCCTGATGGAACACTGACTCCCTGCAGCATGCTGGCCCCAGGTTGATGGTCAGAGCATCATGATGGCTCCCTTTATCCAGAACAAAGTCCTATGTCACAGCCAGTCCATGACTTGGAAACGGGGAAGAAAAGACTTCAGAACTTCATAATTTTTGAAAATTTCAGACTATGCTTTAAATCATTTTTGTTTTCTTCTGCTATTAGCATGAAAATTACATAAACTTTGCTGACTTCTTGTGCCATGTGAAACAGTTCCTCTACTGAGCATTTAGCTGTTGCCCTTTCCAGATATTTATCTCTCCTGTGTTAGATGTTTCAATATTTCTCATAATGTCAATCATGATGCTAAATGATTTCTGGTCTGAGGGGACACAGATCTGTCACAGTCAGTGACATAGCTTAGAGACTTGGAATTAGATGTTTCTCTCCACATCTCACACAGGACAAGAGAATGGCCATTTTTTCTCTTGTGACCTCTGTGATTCTATCTCTCTCTGGCATGAACTCACAGCCTCATTCAGAATTCAAATGTGTTTTTTCTCCAAGGGAGTGTACAGATGTATTCACTGTACCATTCATAGGTTTATTAATTTCAATTCAAATCACTGTTTGTCATTTAATTCTCTATCTTCTTCAAGTCCTAGGTTTGTGTGAAATTCACATGAGAAACCATTTCTGTGAGCAGAAACCTGACAATTACAGCGTTCACAATGCTGGGGAGTCCCTGGCTCTCTACTTCCTAACATAACTTCAGACACAAAGAAATCCATGCATCCCCTGTGCACACCCATGTTCCCAGGTCCCCGTCCTCACTCAACAGTGCTTCTCTAGGATTTATCTGTCCTTGATTCTCACTGAGACTGAAATGTGATGTATGATATAATAGTCTGTGTTTCTTTTCATGTTCAGTCTCTTCCAGATTTATCTGCACTGTGACATGGAAACTGCATGCTACCTGTTGAGAGACAACATGGTATTTCATGGAAATGCCACACTTGTTCAGACATTCAACCATTGATGGTTTCTGGAGTAGAGTATCATAGACTATAAGGCAAGGACTATGTGTGCAAAAACTCTTGTAGAAATTCCAAAAATTAGTGTTTAATGGAACAACAAAATGAGACAAATTAATGAACCAAATGCTAACTCTTTTGTTTGGACCTTCAGACAATTTCTTCAAGTCCACTTACTAATTCCTTTCATTCTCTCTCTCTCTCTCTCTCTCTCTCTCTCTCTCTCTCTCTCTCTCTCTCTCTCTCTCCATCCCTCCCTCTCTGTGCTGTTTTAAAGTCTTGTGGGTTTGTGCAGTTGTGTACACAGATGAGTGTGCTTGTGTGTATACACACATACAGAGGCTGTCTTTCCCCTCCCACTTTATAACCCTTCTTTAATGTAGGGTTTCTAACTGAACATGAAGTTCATCAATTCAGCACAAATGACCTGTCCTTAAGCTGTAATGACCAATCTGTTTGTCCCCCAGTGTTGAAACCATAGTTACCACACTCATTCACATCTTTCAACAACTGAAGGGATCAGTTTAAACAAATTTCTATGATGACAGAGATGAAAGTCCTGCAGTAATAAACTAAGTTAGCTAAAAGCACAGCTGGGTCACATCTGGATTACAGCGCACAGTCCTCAGTTAGAGGAGAGGAGGGAGGGTTCAGGGAAGGTTCCCGACCTGCTACGGTTGATGGCAATGATCTCGGCACCACCTTCCCCTTGGTTTTCACTTAAACACAAATTTACGAGTATTATAATCAAGAAATCCGAACAAGACCCTGCCTAGAGTAAGAAAGGACTCAGGAAAGTCCAGGAATTCCTTATCATGTGGTTTCAGTGACTGTATTAATGTCCTTTATGTCCTCATAGCTGTCGGTTTGCATCTTGTTATGGGGACTGTGCTTCATATTTTTAAAATAGTACAAAGAGAACATGTAATGTTTTGAGGACACTGTATCCCTTCACATCACACGTGGAGAGAGAATTTCCAGAAAACAGCAAGAAAATGTGCAGCCCAGACACCTGATGGGTGCTTCCTCTAACCCTGTCTGCATAATCTCCTGGGATGGACCTGTGTTCAGTGTGTGCTGTGCGCCCCCTGTTGGCCGTGAGCGGCCTCACATTGAGATTTATGTCTGGGTTCACACTGAGATCACTCACTGTGTCTAGCACAGTAATAAGTGGCGGTGTCCTCAGACTTCACACTGTTCATTTGCAGGTACAGAGTGTTCTTGGCATTGTCTCTGGAGATGGTGAACCGGCCCTTCACGGACGGTGCATAGTTTGTGGTACTGCTATCTCCATTAATTTCTCCAACCCACTCCAGCCCCTTTCCTGGAGCTTGGCGGACCCACTCCATCCAGTAGTTACTGAAGGTGAATCCAGAGGCTGCACAGGAGAGTTTCAGGGACCCCCCAGGCTTCACCAGACTACCTCCAGACTCCATCAGCTGCACCTCACAGTGGACACCTGCAAAAAAATAATTCCTAATGAAGAAAACATCGCACATGTCCATTGTCCCTCAGATTAATGTCCACTCACACAGTCAGCATCTACTGCTCTCCATAAATTACCTTTTAAAAGAGCAACAAGGAAAATGCAGCTCAGCCCCAACTCCATGCTGACCCCTGAGTGAAGTCTTAGGATCCACAGCTGAGGTCTTCTGCCTGAGCTGTAAGGTCAGGACTGGGCTGCTTTTCATGAGCAGAGAGAGGGCCCATTTGCATGTCTTCCTGCTTTATAGCAAGCTCTTTAGTGGAGCCTGGTGATGGCAGGTCCTGGGTTATTTGTTAATATGCTGGAGGTATCAGATCATAATGTTAATTTGGGGGAAATTTTATTAAATTATATAATTTCCTATTGCTGTAAAGACTCATTTTAATCTTCATTTCAACTCCCTTCTCCACATCTGGGATTAGGAGAGCAGTGACATTGCTTTGCAGTGCTCATTTTCTATGAAGTCAGCAGTACTGTGTGGACCTCATCCTTATGAACTTAAAACTCCTTACATAGCTATATCTTTGTGTAAATCTTCTTCCTGAGGTTGGAAACTCCATTTCTTTATGGAGTTTCTGTATGTGACATGCCTAAATTCCAGTGTTCAGCTAATCACATGTAAAAGTCTTTTCCAGAAGATGTGTGTATTTCTTGTGTTATTGTCTAATTCAGTATACTTTTGCTGCACGGTTTACCTATTTGTCCCTAGAAATGCAGAGTGACGGAGAAGCTGAAATTAAAGGCAGAGCTGAGCTTTGACTTCTGTGTCTGCAGGTGGCCCTGTCAGAGGAGCAGCAGGTGGCAATTGAAGTTCAGGTGTCAGCCCACCAGGAGGTGAATCCCTGGTGGGTGAATCTCTGATAGGCAAAACCTGGAGTCCACAGACTCCAGAATATTTGCTTTTGTTATTCGTTTTGATTTTTGCTGCTGCCACTTTTCTCTGCTACCTGGCATGGTGTGAATGAGTCTGGGGAGATCCCCACTGCCTGCAATACAGTGTGTTCTCATGTGGGAACATCCCATTCTACTGGGCATTTTTACCTGTGCATTAATTTGAAGATGATTTCTTCTTAAGCTGTAATGTCTAATTTATAATATTAAAGTTAGTTTATATAGAATAATGATGATGAAAATAAAAAAGGGAGCTTCACACAGCAAGAGCCTATGAGTTTCACTTCCACAGTAGCATAGACTGTAGTACATGTTAATGAATAGGGAAAATGCTTGAGTCCCTGGAAGCCAGGCTGTCACAAATTCTTTCCATCTTAATGTGGAAAGATGCATTCACAGGTTTCTGTAAAAGATGTTGGAATCCAAATTAGGAATATTTATATTAGGTGATGGTATGAATTGATCCTTTCATTTAAAGCCTTCTCAATACAAGGAAATCTTGCCTGGTGCCGGAAACCTAGTCAACTACCCAAGGTTTCTCACATCATAGATGGTGGAGGAAAACATTTAACTGCCACTAACTAGCATGATTTCTAACTACACTCTAACTCTTTGTCTTCATATGTACAAGTATGTGTTGTTATTTCCACTCATCAAGGAAACTTGTCTTGGCCAACGTTGGAGACCATTACAGAAAACCACAGCAGACCAAAATGCAGAGTTTTTAAGCCTAAGCCTCAATGGATGCATCTATACCCCATCTCTTGCCTCATAGCCTTAGGGATTGTTGTAGATGAGGAAGTAGAATGAGTGTGTGCACCCTAGGAAGGGTAAGTGTGCTCTGAGATTATGTCTCCTATACATATGAGAGAAGATGTGTCCATCAAGTCTACCTAACAAGGCTCTTGAAACATGAGCCAAACAAGAATGAAAACAGCAGACACACCAACATGGAAGGAGGAGTGTTTAACAGGCCTCAGCTCTAGGCAAAGGATTAGAGGAAACTAAGGAGCCCAGAGCAGGGGAAATGGTCTTCAAAAGACAAGAGTTTACCTGTAGGTTTCCCAATACCATAAACCCTGAAAACATATTACAGAAACTGGAGATGAATTTCATTATTTAGAAATATAGAAGTCACACACACACACACACACAGACACACACACACACACACACACACACACACACAGACACACACACACACACACACACACACACACACACACACATACACACACACACACACAGACACACACAACACACACAGACAGACACACACACAGACACACACACACACACACACAACACCACAACACACACACAGACACACACAACACACACACAGACACACACAACACAAACACACACACACACACACACACATACACACATACACACATACACACACACACACACACACATACACATACACACACACACATACACACACAACACAAACACACACACACACAACACAAACACACACACACACACACACACATACACACAACACACACACACACACACACAACACAAACACACACACACACACAGAGAGAGAGAGAGAGAGAGAGAGAGAAATATTAATAAGTTTAAAAGTAAACAATGAATTTGAAAGAAAACAGGACTCCCAAGGAACTTTGGTAAGGAGAAAAGTGAAGAGAAAAATGAGTATATTATAATCTAAAAAAGATCAAATTAATTGACAATGAAAACAAACTTCTTGATTCCTGAGATTCTTTAATTGTCAGATAGGCATAAAAATAGAACAAAATGCATGAGTGTTTGCCTGGTAGGTACAAAACCACACCAGGAAAATTCCCTGTCATGGCACATGTATTACACCCTAGAATTCTGCCGTGGTTAAGTAGCATCAAGAACTATAAATAACCTTGTATTTGGAACATTAGTGAGGCAAGCCTGGGACTCTGGATGATGGTTTCCCACAAAATATAATACAAAAATACCTCTAGAGACCACTGCACAAGACATATTACAAGAAGAGATAATTTTGGGCACAGGAGACAAATCTTCTGCATGCTCTGCACCTGGTTCATGCGCTGTCTTCCAAAGTGTGCTCTACAGACACTGGCAGACTTGGAACCTTCTTCAACCCTCAGCCACTAGGGAGCCATGGACACAGTTCTCATCAGGTTGCCTCCTCTGGATCTTCTGTTTGTGCCTTCTCTCTGCTGTTCATCTTCCTGCCCAGTCAATACCAGTCCACGACTGTCTGCCTGTGTTATTATGGTAGTTCTCAGTCACTTGAAATTCTAAGAAGATACAAAAATATTAAATTCAGTGTGTGTGACGATTGCCTTACAAGGCATTTCAAATCCCTCCTACCTGTGAGGAACTGAAGGTCCTAACTCCTCACAGGGTTTTTACCAACTCCCTACCCACCCACATTAAACTGTTCTGTCACTTAGAAAGAAAAACAGAAAACAAAAAAGATAAACACAATATAATCCAAAGAAGTCCATTGTGTGATGTCACTTACTTCCTATCATGGGGCCTCCCCTGAGTGTGGCTGATGTACCTGGTGTCACTCCACTGTAGAAGGTTGACGTCCTCACAGTGCTGTCCATTATGAATGTCTTCATGGCTAAGAGTGTGCTGTGGTTTGCACTTCCACTCCTTCATGCTTGGACACTGTGTGGCTTTAGCTTCCATAGGTTTTGTTCATTCTGTCACCGACTCTGTGAGTTCACATGTGTTTCTGCCATGTTGTGTCTGGAGAACACAGATTCCTTTCAGTTTTCTCCAACCTCTGGTTCTTAGAATCATTCTACCCACTCTTCTTCATAGGTTCCTGCATAGGAAGGTTTCTTAAATTTGTTCAGTTGCGGGAATATGTTGCTATTCTGTATTTGTTTGTTTATATTTTTGGGACAGGGATTCCCTACATATTTTCTGAGCCTGTCCTGGAATTTGCTCTCTATACCAGGCTGGCCTCCAACTCACTGAGACTGAGTGACCTCGGCCTCCCAAATGCTGGGATTAAATGGGTGCACCACCACCACCACCCCTTGGCCCATGTAGCTAATCTTAAAAATAGAATATTGAAGCAGATCTTTGGGGCAGCTGGCCAAACTGTACTGCAAACTTCAGGTTCCTCTCTGTCCCTGTGATATGACCTGACCCTAAAATATGAGTTTCCTGTTCCAAGAGTTGATTCTTATGGAATTTGCTTCTTTACACATCATGAACATCATATCTGATAGGAAACTTTTCATGGACCCACTCTGTTACAGCTGCCCCAACATACCTAGATTCAGTTGACAGAGTCAGTCACATCTTGAAATCCCTAAGAAGTCCCACCTTCCCTTCCAGCCTCCATCTTGCTCAGACCTTACTAATCGCCTAAACTGCAAGTCCTTCAGGGACTGAAAGTGAGGTGGTCCCTCATAGGCTCACAGGTTTGAAACCCTGGTTCTCACTTGGAACTGTTTGTAAAGTTTAGTATGTGTGACCTTGTTGAGGAAAATGTGTCATTGGGGAAATCTCTGGGGATTCTAAACACTCGGGCTATTTCAGAGACAACTGGTTCTTGCTCATAGATCAAGCTCTGATCCCTCAGCCATCGTCCACTGTAAGGCTCTGAAGCTGTAAGCCCAGTGTATTGCTTCTTTTTTACATTGCCTTGGTCATGGTATTTTATCACAGATGAAGCAGCCATGATTTCAGAAGGAGGAAGGAATGGATATGAAAGGCACTTGAGTGTGGATATTGACGGGTACTGCAACTAGAAAGAAAATATAAAAAAAAAGGTTTAGTTAAAATATTTTATTTAAATTTTGTAGGAAGCCGGTTCCTGCATTATAATGCTGCCTGAAGACACCAAGGTGTAAATTACTTCACAGGCGCTGGGTAATCTCCATTCCTTTGATCTCTGCCTATCCCGTGGCTCATTTTGGCCTGAGGAGCTGGAGCCATTCATAGGGTAATACGTCCCAGGCGGCTGGTCAGCCTTTTATATAGAGATGGTTTTCTTAGTTCAATGTCTCTGCTTAGTCTCTGCCCAGTCTCTGCTCAGTCTCTGCTCAGTCTCTGCTCAGTCTCTGTTCAGTCTAATGCATTAAAGCTTGTCTGCAGAAGGATCCGAGTGTCCTGCGTGTATTTCTTGCTGGCGAGGAATACAGAGAGCGCGCGGGACATATGGTGCCGAAACCCGGGAAGCTTAACATCTCCAGCACCTCAGAGACCCCTCTAACGAGGCGGATTCAGAACTGCAGGGTGGTAAATTCGGAGAGGTATGATTTTTCTGGACTTTGGCTTGGGAATGTTGCTATTTTGGGAGGTTAATCTATTTTGACTTTTCTCACTGTTGTAACAATCTTAAAGAAGTCCAGAATTACATATCAGAAACCGAATGTAATGAGAGAAATTCGGAGAGGTATGATTTTTCTGGACTTTGGCTTGGGAATGTTGCTATTGTGGGAGGTTAATATAGAGGCTTCTATGCTTTTACTAGGAGCTATTTTGATTTTTCTCACTGTTATAGCAATCTTAAAGAAGTCCAAAATTACATATCAGAAACCGAATGTAGTGAGAGATGGGGCGCGCCTAACAATAAAATATAAGAAAAAAGGACCTCCCGGGATGTCTAGTGACATGGGAGTGTATATAAGAAAAAAAACTACAACAAATAAGAAAAAAAGACCTCCTGGAATGTCTACTGACAAGGGAGTGTATAAAGCTTTAAATCTTAATAGCTCTGATAACTCTAAAAGCTCAAGAGATAAAGTTTTAAAAGAAACAGCTCAGCTAGATGAGGGAGAGACAAAAAAGGAGGGAGAAAGAATGGGGAATGGCCGGTCACACCCCGGTAAATTTAGAAGCTGCCCTACAACGAAACTGGAAGCCTTGGAGCTGAGCAGCTCAGACTCTGAGATTTTAGACTCTAACAAGGAAGCAGAGCTAGAAAAAGAAGCAGCACGGCCAAAAATGCCAGCGGGTGTGCTTCCATCAGCACCCCCACTATTTGGAACCGACTCCTTCTTACCATCAGAGGAGCAAAGAAAATTACAGATGGCTTTCCCAGTCTTTGATAGGGGAAAAGGCCATGCCTGCTATTCAACACTTCTTAAAGGCCTGGAATGCCTGGGGCTTTAAAGCCTCATTTACATTAACGCTGGGGGCCATACCGAGGCCAAGCGTCTCACCTCAAAAACTAAAAGGCCAAAAGGAAATGGTAAAATGGAAAGATATCTTAACTGATTTTTGGAAAGGCCCGGATCCTATTCTCATAAGATCCAGGGGAGCGATATTATGTTTTCTCACAGGATGAAGAGAATCCCCTGTGGATCCCAGAAAGATTCAACCTGAAGAGCCTCTGCAGACCTTCAAAAGTCGAAACTCCACCCTCTACCCCCGGGAGTTGAGAGCCGCTATTGTTATCCAGATTAACTCCTGTCCTTGGCGGAGAGATGGCGAGGGGTGGGGGTATAATTGTTCGATGCAGCCGTTTACAGATTGCTGTTATTTTTGGCTGGTCTGTGAGAAAAGGGGTGGATATGCAGCCGCCTGCGAAATGCTGTTACTCCTTTGGCTGGCATGTAAGCTCCAGGGCTCAAACCAAGAGATCATCCAAGCGCTTATATTTTTGGCTACTAAGCGATAGGCCGCCGGCCAGACAGCTCTTGCACACCCGGAGCCTAGGCTCACTGCACAGGGTAGAGTGTCTGGTTTGTGCAGCCCCCAAGAGGGATGCTGAGCATAGGCATCGCACAGAGTTGCCTATTATACAGGCTTCTCTGGGAGGTACGTTGACCTGCATAAGGGTTACCTGCCTTGAGAATCCCCTTTCCCAGAAAAACGACAGAGGACAGGTCGGGAGTACTTCGGGTCAAACTGACAGCCTGATGATGACTCTCGTACACAGTCTTAATGTTTGATTTTGGGAAGGTCAACCCCTGCCTCTATCCCTCAACATATGGGTGACCTATTTGCTTGTAATAATATAAAGCCTTTTCATTAATTAATAAAAAAAGGGTGATATGTAGGAAGCCGGTTCCTGCATTATAATGCTGCCTGAAGACACCAAGGTGTAAATTACTTCACAGGCGCTGGGTAATCTCCATTCCTTTGATCTCTGCCTATCCCGTGGCTCATTTTGGCCTGAGGAGCTGGAGCCATTCATAGGGTAATACGTCCCAGGCGGCTGGTCAGCCTTTTATATAGAGATGGTTTTCTTAGTTCAATGTCTCTGCTTAGTCTCTGCCCAGTCTCTGCTCAGTCTCTGCTCAGTCTCTGCTCAGTCTCTGTTCAGTCTAATGCATTAAAGCTTGTCTGCAGAAGGATCCGAGTGTCCTGCGTGTATTTCTTGCTGGCGAGGAATACAGAGAGCGTGCGGGACAAAATTTAATTTAAAAAGTTATGATAAATAACAATCCCACTAAAAATCAACAAGGAAATCTGCTCTCACAGTGAAGTCAGGGATATTGTTATGAGTTCAATGTTAAACATGCATTAGGAATACTTGGAGTAAAGGGCTGGGCTCCTTTGACAGAGCTACAGGGTCAAAAAATATGCTATTTATTTATGAGCATAGGGAGGCTTCATCTGCATTTCCTGCTGCACAGTGAGTTCTGTGGTGAAAGCATTAGCCATGAATGAATTGAGCAGATGAAGGAGACAAAATTGAGAAACTGGGAAATAATTAAGGAATTGCCTATTATTTATTACATGTTTGTGATATAATCCAAGTCTTATTTTATTGTGTTAAGGACTACAGACACCACTCTGCCTGATTCGTGCCACAGAGGCCAATAAAATAAGGTTTTGATGATTTTAGAAGGAATATCAATGTTTTCTGAATATTGAATCCAGATATTAAATAGCAGGAATTGGTTCCAAGGAGGTAGCTTAGAGCAGATTCATGAAGTCAACTTGTATGTGACACTCAGTTTCGAAAAATAAACATATTTAAGTTGTATAAATTATTATTTTTCTGTAAATAACTTTTGAAAATTTGCACGTGTTTCTTTTGTGTGGAGTGGGCTGTGTTTCATGCAGGGTTCATGTACATTAGGTCACTATTTCTGAACATCCTCAAATTAATAAAGGAGCCTGTCTGTGAGTACAGAGAGATCTTAACACTCCACTCTGGGGCCCTGCTCTGATATCCTTCCCAGTCTCCAGTCCTGCCCCTACCCCTGTACTGAATGGAGGTGACTCTCAGCATGAAGAGCCTTGAAATCACCTCTCCATGGGACAAGTGTGCCAGCTCCTAGTTTTCCAATTGAGGAAATCATTCTACCATAGGCAAACTCTCTACATGGTGACAGGGAAGGCTTTTGAGTTGTGTCATTTCTGTTTCTATAGCATCCCCATGAGAGTTACAGATTCTAGGAAGTAACTGAACTCATCTCTGCAAGATCTTGTGTCCTTCAAGGCATGGGCTCTAGATGAAATAGAGAGGTCTCCTGGATCTTGCATGCAGTTAACTGACTTTACATAAACACGGCAATTCAGCGTCAGAGAGAGAAGACACCCCCTGTATTCTCTGTGCAAGGGGAATGGGAATCAAAGGCAGAGGAAACCAGGTGTTTTTCTTTCCCTGTTCTAAAGAATTACAGTTCCTAGGATTCCTTAGGGCTGAGCGCCCCCTGCTGGCCCAGAGCTCCTCTGCAGGGAGGTTTTTGTCTGGGCTCATGCTGAAGTCCCCTCACTGTGTCTCTTGCACAGTAATATGTGGCTGTGTCCTCAGTGGTCACAGAGTTCAGCTGCAGGAAGAACTGGTTCTTGGCTGTGTCTCTGGTGATGGAGATGCGGCTCTTGAGGGATGGGTTGTAGTCGGTGCCACCACCATAACCTATGTACCCCATCCACTCCAGCTTCTTCCCTGGGAACTGCCTGATCCAGGTCCAGTAGTAATAACTGGTGGTGATGGATTCACCAGTGACAGAGCAAGTGAGGGACAGCGACTGTGAGGGCTTCACCAGGCCAGGTCCTGACTCCTGAAGCTGGATCTGGGACAGGACACCTGCAGACAGGAAGAGTCAATTCTGTCAATCACATGTTGTCACATCCCCTCATGGACACATGTATGAAATGGTCACACTCACCAGGAAGGGCTGTCACCAGGTACAGAAGACCCAGCAGTCTCATCTTCTAGGCTACACCCCCTTTTCTCAGAGGTCAGCCTCCAGTGAGAGAGATGTGAGCTCCCACAGCCCAGGAGGGGATTTAACTTAGAGCTAGAAGATGAATTTGCATGTGGGGAGTCAGCCTTGTCCTTATTAAAGAGGAGGGTGGATACCACTCCATTTCCTTATTACAACACAGCCATCACTGTGTCTGACTTCCTAAAGTGTGAGTCTGCAATAGAGAGCATGGGAACCACAGGGATCACAGGAAACACATCTTGTCACCACCCTACCTTCAAGCCCTAGGCCAACCTGCCCACCAAATTCTTCTCTCCTGTATTTTTCCTTTTCCTCAATTCTTTTATTTCTTTTTATATATTTTTATTTAAATTAAAAACTATCTTGTTTCACATGATAATCCCAAATTTCCACCGCCTCCCCTCCTTTCCTGCCCCCCACCTACTGCTATCCCAGCCCCTTTCTGCTCCTCAGGGATGGTGAGAACTTCCATGGGCCTCTTCAAAATCTGTCCTATCATTTGGAGAAGGGCCTAGGCCCTCCCCCTGTGTCAACCCTGAGAGAGTATTTCTCTGTGTGGAATGGGCTCCCAAAGTCAATCTGTAAACTTGGGATTAATACTTATCCACTGCTACATGCCCCATAGACCGCTCAGGCCTCCTCACTGTCCTCCTCATTGGGGGGATCTGGAACAGACCTAGGCTGGTTTCCCAGCTATCAGTCTGGGGTCCTGAGCTCCCCCTTGTTTATGTCAAGTGTTTCTGTGGGTTTCACTAGCCTCATCTTGAGCCCTTTGCTCATCACTGCTCCCTGTCTGCAACTGGATTCCAGTTCAGCTCAGTGTTTATCAGTGGGTGTCTGCCTCTGCTTCCATCACCTACGAGATGAAGGCTCTAGGATGGCATAGTCATCAATCTCATTATAGGGGAAATGTATTTAAGGTAGCCTCTCCACTATTGCTTAGATTGTTAGGTGGGGTCATCCTGATAAATATATATATATATATATATATATATATATATATATATATAATTAATCTATTTTCTCTCTGTGTATACTGTCCACTGTGTTATTTCCTTTTTTCATTTATTTATAATTGTTTTAATTAAAACAGTCAGATTCTAGCCATGTTATAAATAGCAGTATTGTTTCTGTTCAATCTTTCTGTTCATTATTTCTGATATTCAACATTTGTACAGCCAAGATTTCTGTGTTTTCTCCCAATTAGAAAAACAAAACAAATCAAAGATATGAAACCAAAAAAAAGCATACAGGGACAGAATACTTGGATCCAGACATATTATAGTTATAACAGAGCCAAGAATCAAGATAAGTCCTAATTTGACCTTGTTACCTCTAACTACTAAAATGTATATGGGTGTTTATAGGTGAAGAAATGGATGTAACGATTTCACTAGACCCAAGAAAAATGATAAATGTGTGTTTTATTGTCATGGCATTTCTCTGCCCTTCCCAGCAGATCTGCAACCCAAGAGACAGAGGGCTAGAGAGAGACCACATCTCATTCTTTGTTCTTTCTGCTTCTGTCTGCACTCAAGCCAAGCCCACAGGGGTGTGGTCACTGTTACAGGTTCACAGGCAAGATGATTCTACCTAGTGGTGAGGGAGGAGACCTTTTTACATACACTGATGTCCATTCAATGTCATTCAAAGTCAGTGTACAACGTGAGACAAAGACAATCCAGCTTCAGGAAACAGGGCAGTGATCATGCAGGGTCCCTGATAACATGAACAGATCTCTTACATTCTCAGTGTGGAATCCCACAGTTCTGTCCTAAATGTGATCTGAGCTGGAGCCTCAAAAGTTGCCAAAGTTACAGAGTCCACACCCTGAGGACTCCTCAGTATGTCACACAGGCACATTTCTAACTACAAAACAATAAGAAATTTGATTCTTGCTGCGAAAACAATTCAGGAATAGACTTAGCTGTAAACAAATATATAAAATTTGATTTATGGGGAAAGGTAAAATGCCTCAACACTAGTCTGTGGTAACAACTTTCAGTGAAAGATTTGGTGTGTGGTTAAGTATATCAAAGTGAATTTTTAAAGTGATTTCTCTCTGCTCTGATATTATTGATTTGTCTTTTACCGGCCAAATTCGTGTTATAGTGAATTATCATCTACTCCACCAAGAGTTCTAGTATCTTTAATTTAAAAGATGTTCTAGACTCTTAATCTTAAAACACGTGTGTGTGTGTGTGTGTGTGTGTGTGTGTGTTTTGACACACATTGTCTTTTTTCTTCATTAAAAAGCATGCAGTATTTAGAAGAGCCCATTCTATATGAAGAGATCCTCAGCCTAGACACAGGGCTGTGGGGTGGAGAGGTGCACTGTGCTTTGCTTAAGGAGATGGTGTGAAAGACATTGTGACCTCCTAGGGGAGGCCTTACCCTCTCCAAGGACTGTGTGGGAGGTGAGCAGGGAGTGGAGGCAGCCAAGAGATAGGAAGGCTGGGAACTGAGAATGGAATATTAAAAAATTATTAAAAATATTTTTTAAAAAGCATGTCAGTGCAGGTTGTCACTAGTAAAGCTATGGTCAGGGTCTGTTGTACTGCAAGGGATATCCTGAATGACTATCTTTAACTCTCTGATTTCCTTTGGAAATGTTGACAAACACCCTACAGGACTGGGAGGTAACAAAGAGACATTCAGAATAACTATTCCAGACCAAGTCTCCAGGCGGGTCTTCTCTCCCCTCTCAGATCAGGGCAGCTTTCTGCTCCTCCAGCGTTTTTTACACACTCAGCATGTGGTTGCAACACTGTGAGTTTGTACAGTAATAGACAGCAGAGTCCTCAGATGTCAGGCTGCTGAGCTCCATGAAGGCTGTGCTGGGGGATGTGTCTGCAGTCAGTTTGGCCTTGCCCTGGAACTTCTGATTGTAGCTAGTACTGCCATCTCCAGGATAAATCCATTCAATCCACTCCAGGCCCTGTCCAGGCCTCTGCTTCACCCAGTGTGTAGCATAGTCAGTGAAGGTGTAGCCTGAAGTCCTGCAGGACAACTTCCCTGAGGCTCCAAGCTGAGCCCCAGACTGCTGCAGCTGGACCTGGGAGTGGACACCTGTGGAGAGAAGGGCAGAGTGGATGTCACTGTCACCTGAGTGCATGCCCTTTCTCTAGTCTGGAACTTGGAGCCTTATCTGTAAATGTTGTCACCAAGAATAAAATGATCCAGCTCTATCCCATGGTGAGGACCTGTGTGCTCACTGACTGTGGAGAGGACACTGATCATATATTGGTGGTGGTGTGGACATCCCTGTATTTACCAGCAGTCTCAGGTGATTTGTATATTCATGAGGAAGTTTTTTGTTTTTGTTTGTTTATTTGATATTTTAGATAATGACCTAGTTTAGTTGGAGAAGAGGAAGGTAGGGGACGTTATGGATATAGCACCAAGGTCAAATCTCTGATACACTTGTCCTCTTAAACAAAATTGGCACACGGTTGGTGGTAATAATTGTACCTGGAAATTTCAAAAACACCTAAATCAGGAGAACATGCAAGCTTCTTTTAAACACAAGCAATTAAAGTTTGCCTTTCCAGCCGGTTACAACTCTCTCTCTCTCTCTCTCCTCTCTCTCTCTCTCTCTCTCTCTCTCTCTCTCTCTCTCTGTGTGTGTGTGTGTGTGTGTGTGTTTCTGTGTGTGTGTGTTTTATCCTATTCTTTGTTGTCTACTTACTTGATCTCTATAGATATAAACAAAGTTTTTGTAGTTAAGTGGTAAGAAGGTAGGAAGGATCAGGGAGGAATTTGGAAATGACAACTTGACCTGAAAATAATATATGTAAACAGGAGGCCAGTACAGGACTGATCCAGAATCCTCAACATGGATGTCAGTGAGGAGGCCTCAGCACTCTAGGGGGCCCTTGGTAGTGGATTAGTATTTTTCTCTTGTTGCTGTGGTCTATGGACATCCCAGTATTTATCATCACGAATTTAGGTCATTTGCATATTCATGAGACAGTGAGCCCTTATTATCAAGACCTGATCCAGCCTGAGAAGGAGGCAGAAGCCTCCAATTCAGGGAGCAGGACACTGATTGACAAGTCCTAATCCACTGTGAGTAAATACATGCCATAACTCATCCCTAAGCTCTTCACAGAAAGAATCCTTCCCACTGAGAATGAAATCCCCACTGTCATGTTCCTCAACCTGAGCCACACTGAATGGTCCATGAGACAGCTGACCATCCTCAGTGTGAAATGTGTTTGTGATCCAGGAAAAGTACATTGAGTTCAACCAGTCTTTAGCAAAGGATATTGGAGAGTGTTGTCCAAGCCTCATGAGTTATCAGCAGGATTCATTGGACAACTCTAATATTAGATGGTCACACCTTAGACATTTTACAAGAATGTGTCATGAATTTCAACCTATTGAGTAGAACAACCCTTGTTATTGTTTCAATGCTTCTGGTTCTTAGACAGAGGCAATGGGAGGCAAAATGGACACCTGATAATCTCAGAGGCTCCAAAGAACTTGGCTTCTAAAGTTTTCTTTTCCAGCATGCTTCAGGTGTGTTTCTTGTGAGTTTTCTTCTTTAAATCCCTTTTTTTGTCTATTTGTTTGCTTTCTACAGTGATATATATGTATTAGAAAAGTCGAAGGTTACAAGAGAAATTAGAATCAATAAACTAATTAAGAAAGATGGCGGGATGCACCATCGCTATACCCTATAAATCAATATTAGACATATTAATTAAATCAAGAAAGAAAAATAAAGACATACAGATTTACACCATACCTACCTACCCAAACTCTCACTACGCAATTCCTAGCCTCCTCCTCCTTATGAGCTATTTACACACACACACACACACACACACACACACACACACACACAGAGAGAGAGAGAGAGAGATTGAGAGAGAGAGAGAGAGAGAGAGAGAGAGAGAGAGAGAGATGAGAGAGAGAGAATAAGAGAGAAAAATAATTAGGACAACATGATCAGTTTTTTCAGTGTTTTATGTACATGATTTCAGGGTTGACCACTTCACATTGGAAATTTGAAAATATTCACTCAGCATGAATATGATCATGAGCCCATATACACATATGCATGTAACTCAGTCGAAAGATGAGAAAAAATCAATTAAATAGTAAAAAAAAATACTTGATAGGCATTTATCTAAACAATACTTATCTATGTTCATAGATGTCTAAAGAATTTCCAGTTTTGAATTATTATTTATTCACAGATTAAATGAACATGGGCATGCCCATCAGGTATCTTAGTATAACTTGTCAGAAACAAGAGATAATAATGGCTGATACACACATAAAGCATTTCATTGGTTTGTATGTAGACGAGTGTGGTGAGACTGGTGTGCACTCTTCACCAAACAAAACACAGCTTCACCATAACTTCTCCCAGTCAACCAATAGGCTATAGATGAGAGACAGGAATGTGTGGTCATGAGAGGTCTACACCAACATCTGCATCTATTGCAAGATCCTTCCCAGGAGTCAAGATGAGAAAAGGACGTCACTATGAAGCTGAGAGTGGTTTGTGGGGTGGGGAATTGAGGAGTTAATGGGATGATTGGCTGATCACTATCATCAAAATATGTCATCGATGCATAAAATGATTGAAGATACAATAAAATGATTCAGAAGAAATTATTCACAGTGTTTGAGGAATAAGTCATTGACAAAGAAAGGATTGCAAAGAGAATCTGTGAGAATACTGTGATATGGTCTTGAGATGAGGAAAACTCTGTCCTGTGTGTGAAACTGAATGGACCTGAGTGAGTTACAGCAAGTGAGATAGTCCAGGAACAGGAAGACAAACGCTGCCTGACCTGAGACACATGGAGAATGAAAAGGTGGAAATCTTGGCATAGACAGCAATGTTCTGATTCCCAGAGGCTGAGGTGAGAAGGGGAGGTGACAGAGGAAGAGAAGAAAGTCAGAAAACACACTGGGAATTCACATTACAAAACTGTTTCATGGTGTATACTCAGTATTTGAAACAGAAAGAATGATATGAGATAGTAAGTTAATTGCCCAAGCTTCTGTTTCCACACCAGCTCATAAATTTCATATAAGGCAATGTTATTGATATAGAAATTAGTGATTTGACAGCCTATGACTTTTGGAAACCAAATTTCAAGTACTGGTGATAGTGTTCAAATTACTTGTTGATGTCTAATCTACTCATGATTGTACATGAATAGGACACAAGAATCTAATATAATTACTGCATCCACTGCCTGGGTGATTGACACATGCTTTTATCATTTTTAAATTAATTCTCTAAAATTTTTTCACCATCCTTAATGTCCTATAGATTTTACAATACCTCCCTACCTACCTTCTTTTATCTTTTTTTCAGTCACTTGAAATGAAAAACAGAAACAAAAATTACAAATACAAAAATATTCCGTAAAGTCGCTGTTTTGTTGTCAAAAATCTCTTCTGAAGTGAGGTTGATGTAACCTGTGTCTCTCTGCTGTGGAAAACTGACTTCCTCCCAGCAGTTGTCAACTGTGAATGGCTTCATTGCTAAGTTTGGGACTTAGTGCCCACTGCCACTACTCCATGGTTGGATTTTGTCTGACTTGAGTAAATGGAGGTCTTAATTGTTATAAATGTTTAAAACCTGGAGTCAAATGTAGAGGATAAAATGCTGAGAGATTAGAGAGAAGGAGCAAGGCAAAGCCACCTTTGACCTTTTTAGCATCCCAGGTAAAACAAGACCACGTTCCTGTTTCTTTCCACTTATATCCACTCTGCCCAGCCCCCTCACTTCCTGTTTGTTTGTACAGACTTCCAGACCTGTGGTTAGCTAGTGACATGCTCCATCCTCTCATCTTCAGAAAAGCTTTATTTGTCCAAGCAAGAAATCACCTCAGGCTTCAGCTTCTCCATGTCTTGTTCACAGTGCCCGAGTTCATATGTGTGTCTGCTGTAGTGTCCCTAAAAACAGTTTCCTTGATGCTGTCAGACATTGTGGTTCTTGCAATCATTCCAGCCACTCTTCTTCATAGGTTCCTGAGCACTGAGGGGAGGGTTGAGACAAAGACATCCCACTTAGGAATGAGCATGCCAAAGGCTCTCTCTCTTTGAAGGTCGTCATGTTGTGGATTTAATGTTGCTCTTCTTAAACACAGCAAGTAGGAAACAGAACTTTGGGGTAGTGAACTGAGCTCTGCTGCCAACTGCAGAGCCTTTCCTGTCCCTGAGATATGACCTCATCACAATACAGCACCTTCCAGTTTTCAAATTAGTAGATTCTTGTGGAACTTTTTAGTACACATTTGTAACATCACATCTGTGGTAAAAATCACTTTTCATGGACAGGACGAGGTCTGTACAGGATTCCTGGCTTCAGTTAATTGAAACTGTCATTTCCGGCTCTCCCTGACAGGACTGCCAGTTTCTCTTCCAAGGTCCATGTTGACTGTAGATTACTAACTGCCAATCCCGCATTCCTTTCAGAGAGATTTTCTAGGTCAGCAGATCTCACTTCTCAGGACCATTTCCATGTGATCAGATACACATGTTCAATACAGTCCTGGTTGTGGAATCCCATATTTACATCCTTTAGAAGACAATAAACCACCCTTGAAATGCCATCTCCACACAGACTCTGAACTGACTTTACTGAAGGACCAGCTGATAGAAAACCCATGTATGAACCTGATGTGCACCATTGTCAGGGAGAGGAGGGGAGGTTTGAGCCTCGGTAGGGTTTATGCTCCTATATATGGGCCCCAACTATCTCTTGATTTGCCTTTAAATATAAGTTCTACTCTAATAAAGAAATCTGTACAAGGATCTACTTGAATATGAGAAAAAAGACACCAGAACACCCATGAACTTCCTGCTGTGATTTCAGTGATATAATGGAGATGTTTTTACCCTCAGAGCTGTCACTTTGCATTTTGTTCATCTGAGACTCTGCCTCCTACTCTTAAATAACAGCAGAAACACAGGAGATGTGTTGAAGACAACAGTGACCCATAGCACAAATATTTAGAGAGACTTTCTGGGAACTGTAGGATGAAAGGCACCTAGGCTGCTGATGAACTTATACAGTTAACTCTTTATGCTCTCTTGGGATGGTGTGTTCTGTGTGTGCTGTGCTCCCCCTGGTGGACGTTGGCGGCCTCACAGTGAGGTTTATGTCTGGGTTCACACTGAGATCCCCTCACTGTGTTACTTGTTAACGAGCACAGTAATAAGTGGCGGTGTCCTCAGACTTCACACTGTTCATTTGCAGGTACAGAGTGTTCTTGGCATTGTCTCTGGAGATGGTGAACCGGCCCATCACGGATGGTGCATACCTTGTGGTACTGCCATCATACATAATTTCTCCAAACCACTCCAGCCCCTTCCCTGGAGCCTGGCGGACCCAGTGCATCCAGAAGTCACTGAAGGTGAATCCAGAGGCTACACAGGAGAGTTTCAGGGACCCTCCAGGCTTCACCAAGCCAGCCCCAGACTCCACCAGCTGCACCTCACATTGAACACCTGCAAACATAAAAATTACTGATAACGAAATCATCACACATATCCATTGTCTCTCAGATTAATGTCCAGTCACACAGTCAGCATCTACTGCTCTCCATAAATTACCTTTTAAAAGAGCAACAAGTAAAATGCAGGTCAGCCCCAAATCCATGCTGCTCCCTGAGTGAATACTTGACATTCACAGCTGAGCTCCTCTCTCTGAGCTGTAAGGTCAGGACTGGGCTGCTTTTCATGATCAGAGAGAGGGCCCATTTGCATGTCTTCCTGCTTGATAGCAAGCTCTGTCGTGGAGTCCGGAGGTGTCAGGTCATGGGTTATTTGTTAATGTTCTGGAGGAATCTGATAATGAAGTTAATGTTGGGGAAATATTATTAAATCATATCATTTTCAAGTCATCTCCTATTATCCCTTTTTCTATAAAGACTCATTTTCATGTTTATTTCAACTCCCTTCTCCACTTCTGGGATTAAAAGAGCAGTGACATTGCTTTCCAGTGCTCATTTTTTATGAAGTCAGCACTATTGTGTTGATCTCATCCCTGATGAACATAAAACTCCTTACATAGATATAGCTTTGTGTAAAGCTGCTTCCTGAGGTTGGAAACTCCATTTCTGTATGTAGGTCATGTGACATGCTTGAATTCCAGTGTTCAGCTAATCACATGTAAAAGTCTTTTCCAGATACTATGTGTATTTCATGTGTTATTGTCTAATTCAGTTTTCCTTTGCTGCATGATTACTTATTTGACCCTAGAAATAGGGAGTGACTGAGAAGCTGAACTTCAAGGCAGAGCTCAGCATTTGACTTCTGTGTCTGCAGGTGGCCCTGTCAGAGGGGCAGACTGTGGCAACTGAAGTTCAGGAGTCAGGCCACCAAGAGGTGAATACATGGGGGAGTGAATATCTGATACGAAAAACCTGGAGTCTAGAGACTCCAGAAAGTCTTTTGCCTTTGCTGTTCTGTTTCTTTTTTGCTGCTGCTATCTTTCTCTGGTACTTGGCATGGTGTGAATGGGTCTGGGGAGATCCCCACTGCCTGTAATATAGTGTGTTCTCATGTGGGAACATCCCATTTTACTGGACATTTTTACCTGTGCATTATTGTTAAGATAATTTCATCTTAACACACACTGTCTAATTGATAATAATAATTAAGTTAGTTTAAATTGACTAATGATGTTGAAAATTAATACAAGGGAGCTTCATACAGGGAGGGCCTATGAGTTTCACCTCCACAGCTGCATAAATTGTAGTTCTGGTTAATGAATAGGGGAAACACTTGAGTCCCTGGAAGCCAGGCTCTCTCAAATTCTTTCAATCTCATTGTTGAAAGATGCATTCACAGGTCTCTGTAAAAGATATTGGAAACCAAGTTAGCAATACTTATATTAGGAGATGCTATGAATTCACCCTTTCGTTTAAAGCCTTATCAACAGAAGGAAATCCTGCCTGGTACTGGAAACCTAGTCAACTACCCAGGGTTTCTCACATCATAGATGGTGGAGGAAAACATTTAACTGCCACTAACTAGCATGGTTTCTAACTACACTCCAACTCTCTGTCTTCAAACTCACAAATATGTGTTGTTATCTCCACTCATCAAGAAAACTTGTCTTGGCAAAAGTTGGAGGCCATTACAGAAAACCACAGCAGATAAAATGCAGAGTAGTTAAGCCCAAGCTTCACCTGATGCATCTACAACCCAACTCCTGCATCATAGGCTTAGGGATTGTTGTAGAAGAGGAAGTAGAAAGAGTGTGTGCACCTTAGGAAGGGTAAGCC
>NC_048598.1:179390575-179481853 GCF_003668045.3 Cricetulus griseus | reverse complement strand
AACACACACACACAGACACACACACACACAGACACACACACACACACACACACAGAGACACACACACACACACAGAGACACACACACACACACACACACACACACACAGATCAATATTAATAAATTAAAAAAGAATGAATTTGAAAGAAAACAGGAATCCCCAAAGGAAGGTTGGGAGGGAGAAAAGGGAATAGGAAAATGAAGTATATTATAACCTAAAAGGTATTCATATTAAGTGACAATAAAAACCAAACTCCTTGTTTCCTGAGTTTCGTTTATTGTCAGATAGACATAAACATAATAGAAAATGCATGAGTGATTGCCTACTAGGTAAAAATCCACACCAGGAATATTCCCTGTCCTGGCACATGCATTAAACCCTAGAATTCTGGGGTGGTTCATTAGGATCAAGAACTATAAAAACTCCTTGTATTTGTAACATTAGTGAGGCAAGCCTGGAACTCATGATGCTGGTTTCCCACAAAATATAATACAAAAATAATTTTAGAGGTGATTTCACAACACATATTACAGGAAGAGATAATCGCCGGCACAGGAGACAAATCTTCTGCATGCTCTGCACTTGGTTCATAGGCTGTCTTCCAATGTGTGCTCTACAGACATTGGCAGACTTGGAACCTTGTTCAACCCTCAGCTGCTAGGGAGCCAAGGACACAGTTCTCATCAGGTTGCTTCCTTTGGATCTTCTGTTTGTGCCTCCTCTCTGCTGTTCATCTTCCTGCCCAGTCATGATCAGTACATGACTGTCTGCCTGTGTTTTTATGCAAGTTTTCAGTCACTTGAAATTTTGAGAAGATATAAAAATATTAAATTCAGTGTGTGTGACAATTGCCTTGCAGTGCATGAGCTGCAATGTCATCCAGCCATTAATAGTTGAGTCAGGAAAGAAAGTGAATTCCTTAAGAGAGAGAAATCACAATTAATCTCAGGAGTCACCATAGGAAGCCAAAATTTTACAAAGCCAACAGTGGAGCTGATTCCTGACCCCTAATAAAATGTTCTGGAAATGAATCTGAACACCAGGACAGGTCAGGTACATACACCTGGGACATCACACCGGACTGAAGGACTCTCATTCTTTAAATACAAGAAAGGCCCATGATGAAGCTGATCCTGGCTGAGTTCTAGAGTGTTGTGAAGAGATGAAGGTAGCCTGTGCATCAGGATAAAACATGAAACAGTTTCAGAACTCATGTGTGAGTCAGAAAAACATTTATTAGGGTATGTATTAGCAATTTGACTTAAAAACCTTTCCTTTTAGAAAAAATATGCATGGAAAAATGAGACATGGAATCCTAAATGCAGTGAAGGACTCACGGTGATTATCCCCAGCTTTTTTTCTCTCCTTCCCCTGAGCTGAGGGCTGCACAGGGCAGTGTATCACACCTGGGCACAGGTCATCCACAGCAGAGCTACGTGGACTCAACACTGTGACTGGAGCATCCAGGCCTGAGATCCCAGGACACAGTCAAATATTCCAGCTGAGAAAACCCCTCCCCCAGGGGACAGAAGTTACAGACAGAATTACAGATGCTGCTGCTGCTGGCTGTGATGAGGATGACTGGGTGTCTGACACCTCATGTGTGAAAATGTGTGGCCTTCTTATATGTATGTCCAATGGGTGTTGACCTTCCTATAAGGTTCCCATGTGTGAACTAAAACATACATGGGCAATATTAATTAACAAATAATTTTTAGTCTACTAAGTTGGAGTCTTGTCACAGTAACTACATCGCGTGTATCACGTGGTGTCTGCAGTTATTTGAAGTCAGAACAGGAAACCTTAGGGTCCCTGAGGACTCTCTCACTCTCCAGATGTTTCTCTCACCTACTATATTTTCTTTCCCAGTGAAAGTTGGGTCTACAGCGCCCCCTGCTGGTCCTGAGCATCCTCAGATTAATGTTGTTTCTGGGCACACAAGGAACCTGCTCACTGTGTCTGCTGCAGTGTAAGGCAGGGCTGTGTCTTCAGTGGGAGCAGAGCTCAGCTTCAGGGAGATCTGATCCTTGAATGCATCACTGACACACTATGGACTTCTCAGTGACAGCTGCAAAGTTTCTCCAGCCATTGTCCTCCATTCTCTCACGTCATGCAGGCTCTTCCTGAAGGGGAACACCCAGGAAGAGGATCTCAACTCTAGAGACAGAGGTGTTTTGTTTGTGACCCATTGATTCATCCAGACCCTGGAAATAATCCAGATAGTAAGACTGTTTAAAGGAGCCTCATGGTTTCCTTTTGTTCCTAGTTAAAACAGGACTCTCTGAGTCCTGAGGGCATCTTGACCAGGAAACTTCTGAATATAGTGAGAATGGATTCATAACCAAAGGCAACCAGATCGGAATCTGAGAATCAACAGTAGAAGCTCACAGGAAGGACACTGCCCAGACCACACAGCAGCCATCTCTTAGCTCCAGATGAGCGGCTGAGCTCTGAGTTAGTGCAGAGAGGTCAGAACTAGAGTATTCTAATTCAACACAGAAGCAGAAGACACCATGTTGAACGGAGTAATGAAAATAAATAAAATTTCACCGCTATCACTTCTTAGGCTTATATGCACAGCTGTGCAGAAGAGGAGAGTGGTTTGGACAACTCAGAAGCTTACTGTGACTGAGCCCGGATCCACTTCCACTTGGTTCCCTCTGAATTACTAACACTGTTCTTGTCGAGGGTCTGCCCCAACCTCAGTATGAGGGAAAAGTCCATGTGAGTCTCCAGAGCTTCCCCAACGCCTGACCACGGATAATAACTCTTCCCTCATAGACACTTTCTGCATTTGTTCAGAGAGTACTAGGTGGCATATTTGTTTTAAGAATGTTTGTCAAAACAGAAGCCATAATTTTTAGAGGCGCTGGTGAATTCCAGAGTCTATAATTATTAAAAGAATCCCAAAATAACAGTAGGTAGAGAGGACACCCAGATAAAAACAGAAAAATAAATAAATCAATTATGTCTGAATCTGGGCTTTATGTGTGCTAAGCGCCCCCTGCTGGTCATGGGAGCCGGGCAGGGAGGTTTTTGTCTGGGCTCACACTGCAGACTCATCACTGTGTCAGCTGTACAGTAGTAAGTGGCCGTGTCCTCAGTTTCCAGGTTGTTCATTTGCAGGTAAACCATGCTTTGGGAATCATCTCTGGAGATGGTGAATCTGCCTTTCACCGAATCCGAGCAATAGGTTGCATAATTATTAGGTTTAGTGTTTATGCTAGCAACCCACTCCAGCCCCTTCCCTGGAGCCTGGCGGACCCAACTCATGCGATAGTCAGTGAAGGTGAATCCAGAGGCCGCACAGGAGAGTTTCAGTGACCCTGCAGGCTTCACCAATCCTCCACCAGACTCAACCAGCTGCACCTCACAGTGGACACCTGCAAACAGAGAGGAGCCTGATGAAGAAACTGTCACAAAGTCTACTGTCTCTCTCACTCATGTCTCCTCACACACTCAGCATCCCGTGTTATCTACCTTTCAAAAGAGCAACAAAGAAAACCCAGCGCAGCTCCAGCCCCATGTTGATTGTCGTGTTTTCAGTGCTGCTCACTGAGTGGGAAGACAGAGCTAGAGTCCTCTGCCTGACCTGCAGGGTGAGGGCAGGGCTGGTTTTTATGAGCAGAGGGAGGTCGTATTTGCATATCTTCCTGATATATATTATTCTCTGGTGTGTGACAGCCTTAGAGGTAGCAGGTAATGGTGCAAATTTCTGAGAGAAAATGAACCAGTGAGGACAATGATTTCATTAAAATATTTTTCATAATTTGTTTATAAAAAGATTCAACATCCTTAACTTAATTATTTTCTTTTTATACATGAACTCTTCACCGTGTATCTTACCAGATATTATACAGTAAGTTCATAGAAGTTTAAAAATTATACATTACAATTTGAATTCAAGGGGAACTAATGTAAAGATGGATGAATACTGAAGTGTACATTAAATTACAGCATTGAAACTGGGCAGGGACATGACGGTGGGAAAGTTTAACATGCACAAGGTTGCAAGTTTCATCCTCAGTATAGTATATCATATATATATATATATATATATATATGTATATTAAATAAACATTAACAGTACAGAGGCTATTCCTTGTGAAATACTAAACACATCACAAAATGCTTTTACATATATGGCATATGTTTGTGTATGAGCTGTGTTAGTTAACATCCTTTGCATTTGTGCAATTAGTTTTCATCAAACTATATATGTGTTCTTTGTGTGTGATTACCACAGGAAGGAAAGGAGTCTGCTACCTGGTCTCCAGTGCCATGGATTTAATGTATTCCCATCTCTCCAATTTTCTGAGGATGCAGGACTTTCTTGGTGGTAGTGGGAACAATCTCAAGAGGAGGAACCTTGGAATAGTCAACCCTGGATTAGAAAGGGGAGTTGTGATATAATTGTTTAAGTGATTAATTAATTACAGAAACCATGTTATGGCTAAGAGTTCTTTTGGACTATGACATTTCTGTTTCTGTGCCATTTTCAGCAAAGTGACTTCATTTAGAGCAACTAAATGAAGGGAGCTGCTGATTTGGAATCATTTCTGCTTTGAGTCCTTTGGTGACCATTCATGTCTCTGACAGGTGTCACTCAGTCAGCCCGGTTCTGTGTGGATAGCAAAGTGAATAAACTCCAGACAGAGGCGGGGACCTCCCTGCTGTTCCTCCTTTGCAACTGTCCACAGTCTCCATCACACAGCAAGTCTCCATGGCAACAAGAAAATTAAAATAACTCCCTGGGATTGATCAGACCACCATGGATTCAAGTTGGATGTCAACAACTACAGAAAAACAGAAAGCCTAGAAACTCATGGTAACTAAACCACTTCCTCCTGACTGACTCCTGGGTCAAGGAAGATATAGAGAAAGAAATGAGAGACCTCCTAGCATTCAATTACAATGAAGGCACAACATATCCAAACATTGGGACATTATGAAAGGAGTGATAAGAGTTCACAGCACTATTTGCTGCATAAAGAAATTAGACAATTCTTACACAACAGACTTTACTGACCGCCAAGCGTGTGAATGGATCTGACCTAGGGTCTCTGCATGTATGTGCCAGATGTGTAGTATGCATGGTTTTCTTGTGGAACACATGAAAGTGTGAGCAGGGCTGTCTGTGACTCATCTGCTGACTTTGTGACCGTCTTCCTCATGCTAAATTGTGTCATCAACTTGACATGCCATGTTTTGTTGATATCCATGGGAGGCATCCCCTCCACTGAAGAGAAGTGGATGGGGGTTTGGGCAAAATGGGCAGGGTTTTGGAGGAATGGAAAGAGGTGAAACTGCAATTTGTGAAATAAATTAATAAATAAAAACAAATGCATATGTATTTATAATGTCATATTGAAATAAGGATCCTGAAACATAAGTTATCATATAACTGCAGAGGATATACAATCCATATGGCACAACCAATCAAATCAAGGATACTGTGAGTAATCAAAAGTGGACTATGGAGTAAGAGAAACATAAATTTGGAAGCTATTATAAAACTCAAGTCTGGATAATCAACAGTTCATAGTTCCATAGTTTTGTATTTCAGATTTTCTTTAGTTGGGGAAAAACTTTTTGGTTCAGATTTTGGTGTGTTTTTATGGATCTGATGGTGTATTATTGTTACAAAAATAATAGGTTTCAGAAAATTGTATGGAAAATTAGTGATGCCGATGAACTTCTCATTTAGTTATTAGTGTTGTCCCACTGCTTGTTCTGATCATGCTCTATGTTATGTGAGATATGTGCCTGCAGAAAGATGAGTGGAAAGAACATGGATGAGATTTCTGTTTATATTAACTTCTGAGTCTTTGAAAAAAGGTAAATGCATGGTGGACAGACGACCTGAGTGATTAAATGAAGACCACTGTGATGGGCACATGAAAACTCCCTATGAGGTAATGGTCAGAGATGCCCCAGAGGTCCTGAGGAGGATGTGAGATGTTGCATTGCTCTCACTTCCCCACAATAACTCCATAGACCAGTCTTGTTTCTGAGAACAAAATGCAAAACTGAAGAGATTGTAAGAGCGAGATACAGAGGACGACTCCAAGGAAACAGTGTCTTCTAGAGAAATCAGGATTGATTGATACACACATGAACTCAGATACTGTGAAAGCCTCACAGAGCCTGAGCCAAGACAAATCAGACAGGATCCCAGTGTTGGGGATATGGACACAGGCTCTCATACCTAACCACCATGTTTCTACAACTGACCCTTGCTTGCAATGGAAAAACTGTTGTTCTGCAGTGGAATCCCTTTGGGCATGTTAACCCATTTAAGGGTGGACACAAATGCAACAGTAGGTACTCAATGGAACATTTTTAGATATTGTGTCTCATATTTTGTCTCTCTCTTGCACTCTTGCATATTCCAGGCCCATTGTCTTCTTATTCTGGGACAGGGCGTATTCCAATAAAGCTCTCTAGGATTTGAATGTTTTCATTTACGAAGGATGGATTTGCAAGGTTCTTTCAGGAATAAGAAAAGCCAAGACAATTGTGTATAATTTGGTTTGCATGTTATTATAAATGTCTGTGTTGTAGCTACACATATTAAAACCAAAATATATACTATGGAGTGTCTGCTTTCACCTGTCTGTTTTGCTCTAACTTCAATATCATGAATCAGATGCACCTACTGTTCCAGGACAGAAGCAGATGGAGCCAGTCGGTTGCATGGCTTCTGGAGGATTTGTCTCTAATTAGTGTGGCCTTGCCCTGGAACTTCTGATTGTACTTAGTGTTACCACTATCAGGATCAATTCTTCCAATCCACTCCAGGCCCTGCCCAGGCTTCTGCTCAACCCAGTGCATATAACCATAAGTAAAGGTGTAGCCTGAAGTCTTACAGGATATCGTCACTGAGGCCCCAGGCTTCACCAGCTCAGGCCCAGACTGCTGCAGCTGGACCTGGGAGTGGACACCTGGAGAGAAATGCAGAGTGGATGTTACTGTCACCTGAGTACATTCCCCATCCTTAACTCTGGAACTTGGTGCCGCTTAACTGTAGCTGCTGACACCAGGAAGACAATGATCCAGCTCCATCCCATGGTGAGGACCTGTGATCTCAGTGAGTGTGGAGAGGACACTGATCATGTGTTGTTGGTGGTGTAGACATCCATGTATTTACCACCATAGTCTCCTGTGATTTGCATATTCATGAGCAGGGCGGTTCTTAGATAAGGACCTGGTCCAGCTGGAGAATGAGGAGGTAGAGGACACCTGGGTCAAGCAGCAGGATGCTGAGGTCCAAATCCTCATCCTTTCTGATGAAGGAGCCATTCCTGAGACCTGTGCAGACCCTACAGAAACATCAAGGCCTAATCTTTCAATTTACAAATAGAATTGGAATCTGAGATATTTGGTCCTTCACGTTCCATTGGTACTAATAATTATGATTGGATATTTCCAAAGCTTCTGAAATTAGCAGAATTTTATTCTTCTCTCATGGAGGAACAATGTTTGCTTTGTTTTTCCAGCTGTTTGCAGCTCTGTGTTTCCCGTGTGTGTGTGTGTGTGTGTGTGTGTGTGTGTGTGTGTGTGTGTGTGTGTGTGTGTGTGCATTTGATCTTGTATTCTTTCTTTTTTGTCCATGTGTTTCTTTTTATAGAGACAAAGAAAGGCTGTGGAGTTGAGTGGTAAAGCAATAGTAAAGATCAGGGAGGAATTGGGCAGTGAGATTGTGATCTGAAAATACTACATGAAAAAATTTCAAATACCAAAAATAAATAAATCTTAAAAAACAAACAAGAAAATAAAATGTGCAATATTTAACAAAGAGTTTTACTGTATTTGAATATTGGGGACTTCACACACAACCTTCAATAGGTGCTGTTCATGGATAGGCTTTTATAAGAATTCCACAGAGAACATGGAGTCCCCTCCTATCCTCATCTCATTTCTGTCCTGCTGATTTTTGGCTCCACTGTGACCCCTGCTGGTCCTGAGCACCAGTGCAAGTTAGTATGTATTAGTTTGCACTCAACATTCACAGTGTAACTTGAGCAGTAAGACATCCATGCTAATTCCGTGTTCACAGAGCTCAGCTGCATGGGAAATGGGTGCTTGTTTTCCAGGGAACACTGAATGGATGTGACAGAGAATGATTTTACATGCTTCCTGCATCATTACTAATGTTCCTCTAATGTGGCCGGGGATTTACCTGCTGGCAGTTGGCTCCAGCTCATCACTACCCTCTCCTACAGAGTGACTACAGAGAATTATGGCATGCAGAGTCACTGCACTTTGAAAATTAACCATCTTGTTATTGTTTGACCCATCACATTTTGTGAGGCTTCATGGAGTTGGTCCAGTCCTGCTATACTTCAAGGAAAATGTCATAGGTTTCCAGGTCAGAGTCCTTGGCTCCTGGGACACTGTGTGCCTTTCAGTTCCTGATAAGCCCAGGCACTCCCTCAGAGTCAGAGAATCTTTCAGGACACCTCTGCTTCTACCTGTTTCCCAGAACACCTACTTGATTTCCTGAATCCTGACAGTGGGATCTCCTTCACTGTCAGTCTCACTGTCTCTGCCTCTGTCCTCATCTCCTGGTCCTGGATCCCTCTTATTTGAATCAAAAGGTCCATAGGCCTAAATTTTCAAATGTACACTGAGAGAAAAATTTCCCTAAACTTCTTATTTGAGCTTTCTCCCTAGTCTATTTGTTGCATCACATTTAAATCAAATACAGACTGCTCCAGGCTTTCCCTCAAAATTTGCATCCTAGAACATGTTTAAAATGGCTCATCTCCTAGGGTCCAGGCCCAGAAATTGCTACAACTAAGGCCCACATGTCTCTAGCCTAGAAGTTTCCTTAGAAGCTGATCGGCCTGCACAGGGCCAGCATTCCAGCTTCTTTTGGCCCCACCCTGTTGTGGGAATTCACCCACCCAATAGTCTTTTAGGTTCCAGCCCCTTCCTGTTGGAGACTCAGGTGCTGCATGCAGACTGAGAGGGGAGCTCTTGTCCTCAACTGTGTTTGCAGATCAGGTCTCAGCTTCCAGATCTCTGGGCAGAAGACCTCAGGGGTTCTCTATCTATTTTTATTCATGAGTAAGTCCCAAATAAATACCTGACTTCCCTTTATCCAGGTTTTCATGGAATCTATTACAGTTGAACATTACACCACCCAACAATGATGCCTCAGTGTGGCTGGAAGTAGTCATAGAGAAGGTTACACATAGCTTCTAATCATTTGTTTATTATCAGTAAAAGCCTGAGATGTTAGCTTTCAAACCTGGGACAATTGAATGAGGTACCAATTAAAAATATCGAGGCCGAAAGTGGACACCATATCTTCCTGTCTCCCTCAGTCCCTACCTCTTACAGGGTCCTCCTGGCTGGCATCTCCTTCTACACACCCTAAACATTCCAGCCCTGGGCTGGGCTTCCCTACCTGAGCTGCTCTTCTGTATATAATCCAACTGTTTCAGGGACCTGGTCCTTTTCATCTCTTTTGGGCATCCTGAATGCTTCACCTGTTTCCCCTGTGTTCCATCCCCTCTCAATCCCCCCACTCGTCACATGACCCAGGGTAGTGTCCACTCTGGACTCTCACAGATGTCCAAGCCTATGGCTATGCTCTCTGACATGCCTATAATAAAATTACTCCTCCACCATACCTGCAAACAGTCATGCATTTTTAAATTGTATTTCTTGTTTTCATTCACTAACAGCCTTAACTTTGTCACACAGGGTTACAACCTAGGATTCAGATGAGTTTCATGTAAGTGGCTCATGTCTGTTTTGCACAAGGGTCAGAAGTTGGAAGAACAAAATGTAACAGGAGACACCATGATGAAAGTTACAGGTGAAGTAACTGCATCAGGGAAAATACAAATGGGTCACATCTGTGTCTGATGTGCACAGTGCTCAGGGAAACAGAAGACCTGAGACCTGTTAGGGTGTGGGGGTCACTGAGTTTGGCCTCTCCTCCCCTGTGACTTCCCTAATCCAGGCACTGTCCTAACCAGATACCACTGAGTCTTTGCCTGAATCTCATGAGGGAAAATCATCACCAATGCTGCAGACCTCACTCAGCATTTGATCCTGAGTCATCACCAGAGACATTTCTGCTATCAGAGGTGAGATATTTCCATGTAATTCACGTTAGACTGTGTGGTGTGTATATTGTAAATTGTGGCAAAAGAGAACTCTATTGTCACAGAAGTCACAGACCATAAACACAGAGAGCATCCTGAGAAATCAGTAGAGGGGGTGACAGCTGTGACCACATAAACCAGCACTCAGTCATGTCTGCACCTGTTGTGCCTTGTTCCTCCCTCCATGTGTGATCTTCCCCCCACCAAAGGTAATGAGCCCTGGTGTCAGTGAGCGGGATGACTCAATGCCCAAGGTTCCCAGAGAAAGAGGGAAACCTGCAGCCTGCCCTGTCCAGCCTCTGAGAGGCATTGGAGCAGCTTCCATATGCTTGGGCTGTCCCTGCGCTCTTGGTCACTGGACTCGGAACTCCCGAGATGATAAAGACAGATCCAGTAAAAGAAAAACCTCTAAAGGTTTACACTGTGTTTAAAATATATGAAGGCTTGTGAGAGAAAAAATAATGGGAGGAAATAGAGCAGCCGGTTGTGATGGCAAACTCCGGTAGGATTTGCAGAAGGAAGCAGACTCAGGCGATTTCCACAGAGAAACTCTGTCTCGTGGAAAAAAAGAAACAAGAGAAAGTAAAATAAAGTAATAAAAAAGCCACATAAAGACAGAAAATACAGAGAGAATCTGAATACTATATGCCATATTGTTTTCTTTAAATTGTTTGTTTTATTTCCGAGGAAAGACTTACTGCTGCTAAAATACATTTGATTATAAATGCTTCTAAATTAATCCAACTTTTAAATTTTAAAAAATGCTTTGACGTCAAAATTTAATTCTAAGGACAGGCTACTTGGAAAAAGAATTTCTGTTTGTGTTTCCACAGAAAATCTAAAGCTATGGATTCCTTCAAGACTAATATGGTTTTATCAAGCAAGACCCCCCTGAAGCTGAGATGATACAGCCTTACAGACAACAAAAACAAGGACTTGGTCAGATTTCTGTTTTTTATCATGATTACAATGGCATGAACATCACCCCCAATCAGCAGGAACCAGTTTAGAAGGAAGGACGCCCATATTCATAAATATTGTTTATAAATATTTGTTTCATTTAAATGGGGTTAGTTATAAATAGTAATGAGCATAGACAATCTCCTTTTAAAGGAAAAAAAGGGAATAGGATATAGAAATGAATACTTTGCATTGGTATAGATTTTCATTTATTGATACAACTTTAAGGTCAATTTTGTGATATGTATCTGTCTCCTCTCATTTAGGTATTGTGTTTATACAGATCTTTTAATATAGTTACCTATAATAGTCAGAAATTATAATTAGGTTAGGTTTTATAGATATACAGAGACGTATTTAAATGAATAGGTATTCTTCAAAGCTTTCAAAGACCTATGGAAATATGACATTTAAATGGTTTAGGGTTTTCTTGGCAGTGAGACACAACTGCTCCTGGCACACCAATTACCACAGAAAGGAGGATGGGCATCAAAAAACCTCGTTATGCAGTTTGCTTTCAACATGGCAAGATTAGCCATTTGGGCAAGAAACTGTTCTTTCCTGGACTGTTTGTTGCTGTATAAACTGGACATACAGGACCCACAAGAAAGTGACTGCTGAACTTACAAAACAAGACAGTACTGAAGGGTTCCTGTTGAAATGGGAAATATGCCAGACACACTGTGGCCTATAGGCTGAAGATGGATGCCCCAACGTTACAGAGGAACTTTGGGTGACTGTCCAGGTAGCGAGATGTCTCTGTCAATTCTAGAGTTATATACATTATCCTTCTGTGGTCTTTGATAGAGTTAAAGACACATAGTTAGGGTTATAGTTTTCTTCAGGTACTATAAAAGATAAGTGACCCTTCTTTTTATTTAGACAGAAAAGAGGAGATGATGGGGAAGTACTTCTTAATATGTTTATTTTATAGATTATTGATTAAAGTTCTGTTTGCCCAATGAAACAGAACGTTAGACAGGACTGGGAGTCAAAGAGGATTCTGCGAAATGTAGTAGAGAAGTGGTGATCCACACAGGAAGTGACATAGCAAGGAGACTCATATTTTAGAAGGAGGAACAGGAAGTGTCCCCCTTTTCCCCTCCACTCTTCCTCCAGTGGCGGCATGTGAGCCACCAGCAAGAGAGGGCGCCAGTGAAAGGCATCCTCTGTAAGTCTTATAAAATATATAGGTTTATGATAATTAAGACTGAGCTATCAGATGAGAATCGTAGTCATTGGCCAAGCAGCATTGTACCTAATACAAGTCTCTCTGTGCATTAATTGGGGCCGTACCTCGTGTGGGAGGCTGGCGTAGAGCTCACAAGTGGCAGTGGGGCTCAGCGGCTTTTGGCAAAAAGATTTATTGTAACAGAGCACTCCTGCTGGGAGGTTTGTGTCATGGTTCACACCGAAGGTCTCTCACTGTGACACTCATGCAGTAATAAATGGCGGTGTCATCGTCTCTTAAGTTGTTCATTAGCAGGTAGAGGCTGCTTTTGGAGTCATCTCTTCAGATGGTGAATCTGTCACTCACAGTTCTGAATATTGTATTGCATAATTATCAGGTCTGTGCTTAATTACACCAACCCACTCTAGCTCCTTACCTGGAGTCTGGCAGACCCAGTATGGGTTATGCTTCGGATACATGAAACTGTATCTAAAAATAGAAAGGTGTCAGACAAGAACTTGAACCAAAGTCTTACACTCACTTGCCGTGTGCCTTCTGAGTATAACTGAGTCCAAGTCCCATTCAATTCAGAGGCCTGAAGATGAAGATTCCCTGACCTTCTGGTTAAGCTCCACTTTCTAGTTGGAGGAAGAAAGGAAGATATCTTATCAAATTACTGGTATTTGAAACACTATTTTAAACTCAATAAAGGTTTGCTTAATCTTTAACATAGAATTGGCCTAGGGGATTCATGCCTGCCACAATTCATTCCCCACAATGTTGCAAACATATTAAGCATATGAAATTCATATTTGTGATAGGGAGGGAACTTCTGCTAGAGAAACATGCTAAATAAATGTTCTGAGATTAAAAAAGGCATTGAACACTTAAGATTATTAAGTATCCCAGCATTTATTCAAAACCAAATGCTCTATAGAATAAATGAAACCAAGAGGTGATGCTGTTTCAGTGTAGGTCCTTGTTCTGTAAAGGCTGGAGATGGTAGGGCAAAATCCTGGGCCTGGGAAGGAAGCACATATGGGGGCCATAGAACATTGTATGATTTCAGAGACTATCTCAATTATCATGCACTTACACTGAATCACTATATGATTTCTGTGAAAAGTGGTTTAGTACAACTTTAACCAACTATAGGAAACAACTACAGGAATTATACCTAGGGGGTGAAAAGGACCAAGGAAAATCACCCTGTCTCTGACTTGCCCCTAACTTATGTGCTCTTCCATGCCTCTGACTATTGACGGTGTGTTTTCATATGTGTTATGGTAATCATTTACTGGAAACACAAATCATGGATTTTAATGAATCTCAGAAAATGAATATCCAGGTTTGTTGAAGAAATCATACAGATATTTTTGATAAATAATGTATGTAGTCTGCTTATTGTTTGCATACCTTGGCGTCATCTCCTTTACTCATAGACCAAACTACACCTTCCTTCCTTGCCCACTCTGCAGTATTGAGTCTGAGGTATGACTGTTATTAGAAAATCCTTACCGCTGAGGACAGTCTGTAGAGCTTGGATGGCCTTTTTGGATGCTCGTTCACTTCTTCAACCCTGGAAATCTCATGTCTGATTCCTTTATTTTATGAATGACCTTTTGACTATGGGATTCCATAGTGGGGACAGTTCTTATCAATGGAGAGACAGCTGTCCAGTGCAGCTTCTGAGGGACATCAACCACTCTGCTTTCTCTGCCACCTTGTGTGTGATAATATGATGGTTTGAGAGACATTTATTTCAGACATTCTGTCTCATCTTTCTTTTATTCATAGTTTCCTAATGCTTAGACACAATTTGACAAAAAAATATCACAGAATGCAATGTAAGGCTTGTTAACTGAAGGGTTGATATGAGACCACTCACACTGCTGAATTTATTTTAATTACATGAGTGGGGCTCTGTGTGCCATGGTGTGTACTTGGGTTAGATTTCCATTCTCAGGGCTCTGTGGGAGGAGAGCACAAATCACAGGCCAGGTCAATCTGATCAGATAACCTTTACTTCTACATCAGAGGTGGATTCTGCTCTGTCACATTTTAAAATGTTAACGATTAGTGTGAAAACTTGAGTTTTTATTTCATATGGTGATTTTAATCCTATCACCAATTGATATATTTTCTCACACAGAAGAGTCCATATTTGTGAGGAAGTAACCATTGACAGCAGAGTTCTTATCTATACTCAGCCGAACACACTTGACACCAGGAAATCCCCTGTTGTGCATTGCATGGTGGGTAATGCAGCTGCAAGTGTGTGGACCCCCTTGTCACACTGTGTCTCATTCGCTAGGCATCTCAGCAACTTCTTTCTGTGAGCAGGCTAGGATGAGCTCTAACACACAGATGTTACTGAGAGTGCAGTGTGTGAGCAATCAAAAATGTAATCAAATTTTTATGTGATAACTACTGCCATGTGAGATCAGCTGAGATCCAAAAAATCTGTTTTCATCAAAACAAATTCCTCAACACAGAGAAATGGCTCAATCTATAAAGACTTTATCCACATTCAAAGTGACAAAAAATATTACTGTACACCCTGTCCTGAAACTCACAGTGAAACACTAATATGACTTTACATAAACACAGTGTTGCAGCATGTGAGAGAGAGAAGACTCCATGTCTTCTCTGTTATTAGGGAGTGAGAAGCAAAGTCAGTGGAAACCAGGAGTTTTTCCTTCCCTGTTCTAAAAACTTACAGTTCCTCGGCTTCCTTAGGGCTGAGCGCCGCCTGCTGGCCGAGAGCTCCTCTGCAGGGAGGTTTTTGTCTGGGCTCATGCTGAAGTCCCCTCACTGTGTATCTTGCACAGTAATATGTGGCTGTGTCCTCAGTGGTCACAGAGTTCAGTTGCAGGAAGAACTGGTTCTTGGATGTGTCTCTGGTGATGGAGATGCGGCTATTGAGGGATGGGTTGTAGCCAGTGCCACCACCATAAGTTATGCCCCCCATCCACTCCATCTTCTTCCCTGGGGACTGCCTGATCCAGTTCCAGTCATAAACACTGGTGGTGATGGAGAAACCAGTGACAGAGCAAGTGAGGGACAGCGACTGTGAGGGCTTCACCAGGCCAGGTCCTGACTCCTGAAGCTGCATCTGGGACAGGACACCTGCAGACAAGAAGAGTCAATTCTGTCAATCACATGTTGTCACATCCCCTCATGGACACATGTATGAAATGGCCACACTCACCAGGAAGGGCTGTCACCAGGTACAGAAGACCCAACAGTCTCATCTTCTAGGCTCCACCCCCTTTTCTCAGAGGTCAGCCTCCTGTGAGAGAGTTCTAATCTCCCACAGCTCAGGAAGGGATTTAACTTTGAGCTAGAAGATGAATTTGCATGTGGAGAGTCAGGCTTGTCCTTAAAAAAGAGGAGGGTGGATACCACTCCATTTCCTCATTACAACACAGCCATCACTGTGTCTGACTTCCTACAGAGTGAGTCTGGAATAGAGAGCATGGGGACTTCAGGGATCACAGGACATACATACTGGCATGACCCCACCTCTGCTCCCTAGCAACCCTGTCACCAAATTCTTCTGCTCCTGTATATTTTTTGCTTTTTTCCATTAAATTTGTTAATATTTTATATATTATTACTATTTAATTAATTTATTTATATTTATATTCCATCCCAGTTCCCCCTCCCTTCTCTCCTCTTCATCCTCCCACCCCTACCTCCTGTCTGCTCCTTGGAGAGGGAGTCTATAAATCTGCCCATTATACATTTGAGGCAGGAACAAGGCGCCTCCCCACCACACTGCACATCTGTGTTTTGGTTGAGCAAGCAACTGCACCATATAGAATGGGCTCCTCTAAGAAAGTTTTGCATTACAATTAGATCTTGGTCACATTCCCAATGGCCTCATGTATAATGCCAGCTGCACCAGTGTCACCTATATTAAGGGAATCTAGTTTGGTCTTGTGCAGGTCCCCTATTTGTCAGACCTGAATCAGTAATCTTTCATTAGCTAGCCCAGATAATTCTGAATTCCTCATCATGGTCTTGACCCCTTTGTACATATTATCACTCCTCCCTCACTTCGTTTGTACACCAGGAGAATGGTCCATTGATCAGTTTTGGATTTCTGCATCTGCTTCTATCTGTTTCTGAAAGTGAGTTAATGCTTCTCTGGGGTTGACGATTGTAAAGTCTGTGTATCTTTTACTTTATGTCTGGTATCCACTAATGAGTGACTGCATAGTATATTTGTTTTTGTGGGTAGGGGTTACCACACTCAGGCTGTTTTTATTTTTCTAGTTCTGTCCATTTGTCTGCAGATTTTAGGATATCTTTGTTTCTTACTGCTGAGTAGTATTCCATTGTGCAAATTTATCAGTTTCTTTATCCATTCTTCCATTGAGGAGCATCTTGGTTATTACCAAGTTATGAATATTACAAATAATGCTGCTATGAACATAGTTGCAGCTTCTGTAATTTTAAGTCTCATGTCAACTCCAATCTACTATTCATACTTGGCCTTCTGAATTCCTGGTTTCTGATTAAGAAGACCAGCCTGCTCAAGGTTTCCTTCCCTTTTCAGTCATGTGATGGGTTCCCAACTTTGCTAGAATTTTATCAAGCTGTCATGTTGCTGTAGCATATGAACCCCTACTTCTTGCTCTGTCCAGACTGTGGAATGCAGAGGAAACACCTGCTGATAGAATCAGCTGCATCCCACACTCCCTCCCCCTCCTCAACTCCCAAGTCCTCCCCATCCGTATAAAACATCTTGCTGTTTTTGATAATTAGAAGGTGTTCTATATACAAAAAGGAACTCTAGGATAAAATAAGATATAAATATATAAATGTATAAAATAGAATTAAAGCCATGTGATATTATGACACAGGGAACCTCCCAAACGCATTTGAATTGGATCCTGATGACATCTGCAGGTGGACCTGCAGCCTATGCTTAGGAGTGTTTGGTTTCCTCGGTTAGACTCCCATAAAAATCCCATTTTTCATTTTAAAGACACTGTAATTGGAGATAGATTCTGATTACATGTGTACTCATCCTTTCAACTCTAGAACCCCCTCTGGTATCAACCCACAGAGGTCCTAATATTCCACTGTGATATAAACTGTATTCATGGTGAGGGAGAGAGGCTTTAAATGGAGTCATTTCCTTTTCTGTAGCATTTCCAAGAGAGTGACATAGATTCTAGGAACTAACTGGCCTTGATTCCTTCTAGAGGAGGATTCTAACTGTCATCTGAGAATGTCTCCTGGGCCTGGTATGTGGTTAACTCAGAGGAATAATCTCTTGAGTAGATTGAGGGAACACACTTTCTTGCCCCTCTGCTCTTATTCCCCATGGTCTGCATAACTAATTAATTTTGGTTTTCCCTTTTTCTGTCACACAACAAACAAATTTAGCAATGCTGTTGTTCATATACACTTGATGTCATATTGGACTCTGTCCCCATTTGTTAATTTTGACAGAACATCGTCTCCAATTGGTGATTCTCACTCCCATGTAGGGATTGCTCTTCAGTGTTTGTAGACAATTTATTCTGTCTCAGCAATCCTGTACAGGTCAGGAGGTTGTCCTAGGAATCCTGTGTGACTGGGATGCATCAGGGAAGCCACAAGATGGAGTTCTGTGGAGGATGAAAACTGTGTCTACTCTTCAGAAATCCAGTCTCCTCCCACAGAAGTCAGCCCTATAAACCTTGCATGGGTCCAGCAAGTTCACAAATAACAGCAGTCCAACATACATACCAATATTAGTCTTTCTATTGATGGTTCCCAGAATTCACAAATAAGGGAACCCTCTCTTCTATATATCCTGACACTGAGTTTATATTAGACCCAAGAGAGATCTTCATGATGGTGTTGAAACTTTACTTTGCACAGATTAGAACAGATGGGCACTATACCTTGGATGACAAGGAAATTCTGTCCACATTTACTGGAACAGGAGACACTTCCTGGGTATCCTGTGTTCTGCTAGAAAAGGCTGGGAGGATAAGGAAGGATAAGGATGAACTTTGAGAAAAAATTGCAGGAGGAAAATAAATACACTTGGAGGAAATCAGACATCCCAACCAATTCTCCACTTGAGTGTACTCATATATGTGAGAAAAGCCAGGTCAGATGGGAAAAAATGATTTTGCTACTCACAGGGCCTTTTTTATACAACCTGTTGGCTCTCATCTGAGTTTTTTTTAAGTGTTCAATGGAGAAAACCTCACTTTGATGTTGTTGTTGTTTGGATGAAAACATTCAGATTGGAGCCATGCTACCAATGGCAGAATTACTTCTGTTCTTGGAATTCAGCCTTCACATAACCAGAATGTGGGTTCTATATAAAACCAAAACAAAACCAAAAAGAATATATAATCAGAAATGATTAGATTAAGACATGTCAAAGTTAAAACAGAGGGAAAACCCAAGAGAGGTTCTCAGTTGCCCTTCTTCTTCTAAGAACAAAAGAAGGTGTGTGTTAGAGTCTCGGTCTCACGCACTTTACACATGTGTACATCTATGTCAGTCAGTGTCAACCTAGAACTTGTGACAAAGACAATCCAATTACAGGGAGCAGAGGAATGAGCACCCAGTGCTCTCAATGACATGAACATGGCCTCTTATGTTCCCAGCCTGGAATCACACTGCTCTGCCCCCAGTGTTATCTGAGCAGGAGCCCACTTTGTTGTCAGTGAAGAAATTCCACACCCTGAGGACTCCACAGTGTGACAGTCAGCTCTAACTGTGACTCTAAATTAGTAAGAATTTTTATTACTAATACCAAAAACAATTCATGGTTAGACATATCTATAAACAAAAACATGAGTTAGATTCATTAGGAAAGTTAACGTGACTCCCCACAAATCTTGGGGAACAACATCCCAACGAAGTATTTGAAGTGGGGCCACATATATCTAATTGAATTTTGAAGGGTTTTTCTGTTTTTCCTGATATTGTTTGTTTATAGTTTATTCACATCTAGTCCAGCAACATTTCCAGGCTCCTAGATATCTGATATGATATATATATTATATATATAATATATATATATTATATATATATATATATTGTAATATTGTATGTATATATACATATGTACATATGAATGATATTTTGGCAGCAGAATTTGCTCAGGAGATCTTGTCCCTTTCCATTTCTCAGGAGGACCCTGTATGTCTCTCTTAGAGTCCTCCTTGTTACCTAGCTTTTCTGGCGGTGTGAATTGTGGGCTGGTAATCCTTTGCTCTATGTCTAAGAATCATATATGAGTGAGTACATAACCTGCTTGTCTTTTAGTGATTGGGTTACCTAGCTCAGAATGGTTTCTTTTAGTTCCATCCATTTGCCTGCAAATTTCAAGATTCCATCGATTTTTTTTTCTACTGAGTAGTACTCCATTGTGTAAATGTACCACATTTTCTCTATCCATTCTTCAGTTTAGGGGCATCTAAGATTCTCCTGTGGGAGCATTCTTAATCAGCAATACTTTATCCACAGTGGTCTTTTTGAAAAGCTGAACAGCACACTGTAGGACTCTGAGGAGTAAACAGAGTAACAGACACTCAGAATGTGCGTTTCTATGTAAGACTTTAGGGTAATCTTCTCTGTGATGTCAGTCACAGGGCGGCTTCCTGCTCCTCCAGGGTTTCTGACACACTCAGGATATGGTTGCAACACTGTGTCTCTCGCACAGTAATAGACTGCAGAGTCCTCAGATGTCAGGCTGCTGAGCTCCATGTAGGCTGTGCTGGAGGATGTGTCTGCAGTTATTGTGGCCTTGCCTTGGAACTTCTGATTGTAGTCAGTATCACCATTTTCAGGATCAATATCTCCAACCCACTCCAGTCCCTTTCCAGGGCCTCTGCTTCACCCAGTTAACATAGTAGTCAGTGAAGGTGATGCCAGAAGCTTTGCAGGACAACTTCACTGAGAAGCCAGGCTTCACCAGCTGAGGACCAGACTGCTGCAGCTCAACCTGGGAGTAGACACCTGTGGAGAAAAGGCAGAGTGGATATCTTTGTCTCCTCAGTCCCTGTTGCTTCTTCAGCATTGGAACTGGAAATGCCCTTACCTGTGGTTAGTGACACAGAGAAGAGGATGGTCCAGCTCCATCCCGTGGTGAGGACCTGTGTGCTCAGTGACTGTGGAGAGGACACTGATCATATGTTGGTGGTGTGGGCATCCCTGTATTTACCACTATAGACTCACATGATTTACATATTCATGAGCAGGGTAGTTCTTAGATAAGGCCTATTCCTGGTGGAGAAGAAGACAAAGGACACCTGTGTCAGGCAGCAGGATCTTGAGGTTCAAGTCCTAATCCTCTCAGAGCATATGTACAGCATCCTTCTTCCCTGGGCTCTCTGAAGATGTTAAGGAAGTAACATCAGGACCTAAGATCTCAATAGATTTCAGGACTGAGACAGTGACTCCAATGTGTGACAAGGTTAACACATTGATTTGCAGATGTTGACTATGATGATGATGATGGCAGTGATGAAGAATTTAAAACCTACTGAGTTTTAAATTTATGGCCTCCTTTCAGATACATGCAATTAATATTTTCTTTTCCAAAAGATTATTTACTAAGAAACTCCCCCAAATGAACCAAAGCAAATATAATTCAGAATTATTTACACCACAATGATTATTGCAGCAGCATCACAGTAACTAAATTATGGAAATAAATTGTGCATCTGTCAACAGAGAATCTCATCAAGAAGACAAGGCCATATAAACAACACAAGAGAAGTTTTTCATCTACAAGGAAGGTGGAACTTAGTTTAGTGATAAAAATGGAATCAACTAGAAATAAATGTACTAATTAAGGCCAGACATTAAATGAGACTCTCAAATGTAGTTTTTAGATATTGCATGCTTACATACAATTATGAATACCAATGCATGATGCAGTATAAGTGAACTTGTCTAGTAGAATACACATAAATTAGGAGGGGAAAGAAAATGGAGGATAGAGATGATGGGGGAAAATACATTGTTTGAAAAACATGAGTATGAAAATTCTAAAGCAATGTAAAATTGTTATTTTAAAATTTTATATCTCATATTCTTTGAAATTTTAATCTGTGTGAAAAACTGAGTATGATCATATCTCTACCCACTATGTCCCTCTAGTTCCTCTTGTGACCTTCCAATAAGTCTCCATACCACTTCATAACAAGTTTTGTTTCATTAACAAAGAACACAATGAATCCAATAGGTTCTATCTATACACACACAGGTGGAGTCTTTCACTAGTACACCAGAAGCCTCCAGAAAACTTCCAAATAAAACTAATATTATTTTCCTGATTGGTCATCAATGCAAATAGATTCCCAGCTGAGTGTGGGTCCTCACGAGTTTCTCTCCATTCATGTAATAGTTTTAAAAATTGTTATATTGTCTTTAATGTTGTGAACAGGAGAGACACGCACCAGGGTGTATGTGTGATCCTCAGAGGACAACTTATGGCATTCAGTTCTTGTATCCTATCATGTGGGTCCAGGCAATGAAACTGATGTTGCTAAATTTGCCTGCTCAGCCACTTCACCGGCTCTGACAAAAGAAAATGTACTCAAAGGTATTTTTAAAAATGCACTTTCTCATCCCAATAAACATGAACAAAATTAACAAAAAAGCATAGTTTGGCAATAAATACGTTTTGATAAGTTAAATAAGCTCTTTTATATTGACGTGTAGCGACAAGCAAAATTTTTGCTCTCCAATTTCTAAAAGTTAGATGAAGTTTAAACCCAAGGGAAAAAGCATGGCGTGAGGGTTCTAAGGTAGACCTAAGGTATTCTAGAGCAAAATCCATTAAACCTACTTCTACAGGAAATGTTTACACAGATACTGTATGTGGAATGAATACCATAAATTTCTCACCCCTTACATGTTTTTTTAAAGCTTTTCTCTCGTTTTGTTGTAATTTTTTTAAGATGTCACATATGAATTGGGGAACTTTAGCACCAAAATCAATTTTCTCATAATCCATCTAGTTTCCCCTTCCTCCCCACTTAAAAAAAACAAAAAGAAAAAAAAACTAAATCACAAGTCCCACTTATGTCAAAACCTTTGTCCGACTAGTTCAAACTTCCTCCCTGAAGACCTACACAAACCCAGACAAGATTAATCAACAGGGCTTCAGGCTGGAAGAAAAAGGTTTTGAATGTCAAAATATGACAAATCCATAGAATATATTATTTTATGTTAAATTATGATCTTCATATTAATCTTAAAATTTTGTGACGTGTCTTTCCTTTTTTCCACAGTTTTAATATATTATTCCTCAACAACATTTTTGTAACTTTACACGTTTTTTGGTTAATTTATTTTAAAAAATGAAAAATTAACTTTAAAAAATGCAAAAAGCTGTTGCATTATTTATTTTAGAAATTCTCCCCTTTGTGTTGGATGGCAAATTGAGTTTCTTCTCCTTAGGCCTTTCACAGGTAGGACTGAGAATGTATTACAAGTTCTGTGACAGTACAGAAGGAAACCACCTTTTATGTATAGCTTCTAAAAGTGAAGACAAAAAAGAGAAAAACCTTTTGACTTTACATGCCCATCTCAAGACATTCTGCTCGCAGATTCGAGGTTCTGTATTCCAGGTTGGAGTTTTCCAAAGCTAACAAACAACTTGTGCACACACATAAAGATGAATGTAATTATTATTCCTCTCTTGCTAGTCACTACCATCGCTTTCTATTTCTTTTTCTTTGTGTGAATTTATTTAAAAGAAAAAAACTTTTTGTAACTACTACTTGCAGTTTAAAAATTCAATAAACCCCGTTTTTCAAGAAAAAAATGTATTTTCTCATATAACTGTGCATTTTATTTAATTTGTCTTTTGCCTTTGTCTCATGGTTACAAACTTGTATTTTTATATTTTGTGTGTGCTTGCGTGTAAGAATATTGGCTGTTTTATTTTTGCTTGGTATTTCCTGTCTTAAAATATTTTTGTCTATTTGTTTTATCTTTGAGAGAGAAAGACAAGGTATAGAGTTGGGTAGAACAGGATACACGAAAGACCTAGGAGGAGTAGAGGGAGGGAAATCAGTGAACCGAATATTTGTAAAAATTTTTCAAAAATATTTGTAAATGTAAATAAAACTGAATTAAATAAACAAGAAAACATAAACCATAAAAAAATTTACAAAAAACATTTACTGTTTTCCAACATTGAAATATCACTTGTCTATAACAGCAGGTGCAGGTCAGCTGGTAGACTCAAGAAAGGAAACCACAGAGGATACAGGGTCTCCTCCACATCAACCTCATCTCCCTACTGAGGATTCTTGGCTCCATTGCGCCCCCTGCAGGTGCTGGTCTCCCCTGCAGATTTGTTTGTTATTGTTTACAGTCAAGTTGCTCTGGTTCCCTTGAGCAATATATCTCTGCAACCTCAGTGCCCACAGAGCTCAGCTACAGGGATAAATGGCTCTTGTTTAACAGGAGATGATGGCTGCTTCTTCGAGAGACTGATTTTAAGTTGGGCCTGTATGGTCATCAGTGTCCCTCTCAATGCCAGGCTTCTCTATGGTGGGCCCAGTTCTACCAGTTCCCACATGTAATAAAGAGACACCAGGAGAGAAATGGGTCTTTACAACCTTCATCAGGCTACACTTGGAGAGAACAACACCTGAACTCAGAGAAGCACAATGAATCTTGACCTCAGATGTAATCCCTCATATATCCATGCATAGATTCCTGTGATACTCTGATACAGGAGTCAACAGAAAATGAGGCAACACTGTAGTACTCGAAGACCAGTTAACAACTTGAGGAAAATATATTCACATGCAGATGGAGATAAAAGTCAAGTCAGTTTGAACTGGGGGTCAATATATTTTCCATTGTCTCATGAGTATTTACAAATATTGGTTTTCAGTAGGACTATTCACCATCCATGTTTTTTGACTGGCAAAGGAGACACAGCATGACAAGGAGAGTCCAAAAAGCCAGTAAAGGAGCTGTAGACAGCCACTGTTCCCACGGTGAGGAGTCCTACAGGAGGAGCTAGAAACACAGCTGTCACATATAGGCAGAGGGCCTTAGTCACTTCCTTGCAGGATCAATGGTTGCCTGTTCAGGCTCTGTGAGATGCTATAATCCCAGGTTAGTTGATTCTGTGAGTTTTCTTGTTGTGTCCTTGACCCCTCTGGCTCCAACATTTCTTTCTCCCCCTCTTGTGTTGGGTGCTCAGTGGGTCTGCATCTGGTTCCATATGTTAGTGGATGAAGCATCTCTGATGTCAGTTGGGTTAGGCACCAAATATATGTAAAGCGGCATTTTAATTCACCATACAGTTGCTCCCAGGGAACAGAGCTGAACTGTAACAACTTCGCTGGCAAACCCCTTTCATGCTGGAACAGAGCTGATACACAGGGGAAGCCTTCCCTGGAGCAGGGCTGTAAGCTGTTATGCTTACTCTGACCTGTGCTATTCCTTGGCTCCCAAGCTCTGGAATACCTTTCCATATGAGCTGTGTAACACTCAGTATTCTGTGAATCCCAAGTGCCAGAATTCATGTCCAATCTTATCTGCCTAAAGGCCTATGATAGGAAAGGTAGAACATTTCCTCTCAGGGGCCTGTGCTTAACTAACATTACCAAAGGTCACACAGAATGTCTGATTGCACTCTTTGGAAGCTTGTTCTGTGTGTCTTTGAGATCAATGAAGAGTGTTAAGAAGTTCCTAGACAGTGTCTTATAGTCCTTTCTGTATTAGGACCACAGTTATGCACATGCAGGGTTCTGGTCTAAATGAAGTGTGAGACAGTGATTACCTGGCAGTCTTGGCTTCAGGGTGTGGCTGACTCTGGTTCATGGCTGCATAATGGTCAAGATTCATGGTCCTGGGCAGCAGCTCACTCCTGTCCATTACTGACTCACACTGGGGTCTGTTGAAAGGCTTTACCAGCTCTTCAAGGTTGCAGGCTCCCATTGACCAGCTGCCTTTCCCAAAAGCTCAGCCACATGGAGGTTTGCTCCCTCTGCAGTGCAATTACCTCCTGTCTATCTGCCCCTCTGTAGAGAATGTTGCTGGACTCTGAGGAGTTACCTTACCCAAAAACTGTTTCTAAGCAAGGCTCCTGACCCTTGGCACAGATTCCTGCTTGAAGATTCCCTTGCTACACATATGATAACTAAGACTTATGCTAGGAGGCATAAGATGAGACTGTGCTTCCTGATGCAAGTTAGGCTTTGTCTGCAGGCACTCTGGAATAATGATGTAGAGCTGATTCACTGAAGGTCTTCTCCCAGAGGGCTGTCTCCATCATACACACAGCCATTCTAAACATATTTTCTCCATTTCTTAGTCCTCTCCCTTCAGAGCCACTGCAGCCAAGGATCCTGAGAAAGAAGCAGAGCTGCAGGGAACCACACTCAACCCATAACACTAGCACACAGGAAGGACTCTGTCCAGACCACACAGCAGCCAATCCTTAGCTCCAGATGAAGGCTGAACACTGAGTTAGTGCACATAGGTCAGAAGTAGAATTATCTAATTCAACACAGAAGCAGAAGACACCATGTGAATGCAATAATGGAAATAATTTCATTAAAATTTCAAATCTATCACTTCTTAACCTTATATGCACAGTACTCCAGAAGAGGAAAGAGGTTTGGACAAATCTTAGCGCTTACTGTGACTCAACCTGGCTCCATTTCCTCTTGGTTCCCTCTGAATTACTAACACTGTTCCAGCCAGGGGTCTGCCCTAACCTCAGTATGAGGGAAAATCCACCTGAGGTTCCTGAGCTTCCCCAGCAGCCGATCCTGGTGACCACAGGGAATCACTCTTCCCTCACAGACACTTTCTGCATTTGTTCAGGGAGGACTAGGTAACATATTTGTTTTAAGAATGTTAGTCAAACAGAAGCCATAATTTTTAGAGGCGGTGATCAATTCCTGAGTCTATAATTATAAATGGATCCCCCAGAAAACCAGCAGATGGAGACGACACCCAGATAAAACTGGAAAAAATAATCAATTACTCCTGAAGCTGGGCTTTATATGTGCTGTGAGCCCACTGCTGGCAATGAGAACCTATCAGGGAGGTTTTTGTCTGGGCTCACACTGCAGACTCCTCACTGTGTCAGCAGTGGCCGTGTCTCAGTTCTCAGGTTGTTCATTTGCAGGTAGGCCATGCTTCGAGAATCATCTCTGGAGATGGTGAATCTGCCTTTCACCGAATCCGGGTAATAGGTTGCATAATTATTAGGGTTAGTGCTTATGCGAGCAACCCACTCCAGTCACTTTCCAGGAGCCTGACAGACCCAGCTCATGGCATAGTCAGTGAAGGTGAATCCAGAGGCCGCACAGGAGAGTTTCAGTGACCCTGCAGGCTTCACCAATCCTCCACCAGACTCAACCAGCTGCACCTCACAGTGGACACCTGCAAACAGAGAGGATCCTGATGAAGAAACTGTCACAAAGTTTACTGTCTCTCTCACTCATATCTCCTCACACACTCAGTATCCCAAGTTATCTAAATTTTAAAAGAGCAACAAAGAAAACCCAGTGCAGCCCCAACCCCATGTTGATTGTCACGTTTTCAGTGCTGCTCACTGAAAGGGAAGACAGGGCTAGAGTTCTCTGCCTGACCTGCAGGGTGAGGGCAGGGCTGGTTTTCATGAGCAGACGGAGGTCATATTTGCATATCTTCCTGATATATATTATTCTCTGGTGTGTGAGAGCCTTAGAGGCAGCAGGTAATGATGCAAATGTCTGAGAGAAAATGAAGCAGTGAGGACCATGATTCCATTAAAATATTATTCATTATTTTTTATAAAAGATTCAAAACCCTTAATTTATTTTTATTTATTTTACATGAACTCTTCACTGCTTATCTTACCAAATATTATACAACAAATTCATAGAAGCTTAAAAATTAAAAATTACAATTTGATAATTCAATGGGAACTAATGTTAAGATGAATGAATAGTGTACTATACATTAAATTACAGCATTGAAACTGAGCTGGGGGACAGCATGTTGAGAAAGTTTAACATGCACAATAATACAAGTTTTATCCTCATTATAGAATACATATACATATACGTGCACATACAAATGTATATATATACATATATATGCATATATATATTAAATTAATATTAACAGAGTAGAGACTAATCCTTGTGAAATACTAAACACATCACAAAATGTTTTTACATATATGCCTTGTGTTTGGGGTGTCTTAGTTAATATCTTCTGCATTTGTGCCATTAATTTCCTCAAACTAAATATAGGATTCCTTTCTGTGATTACAACAGGACAGAGAGGAGTCTGTTACCTGGTCTGTAGTGCCATGGTTTATGTCTTCCCCCTGAGGATGTAGAATTTTTTTGGTGTTGTGGGATAAGTCTCAAGTGGCTCCTAGGAATACTTACCTGTATTAGAAAAGAGAGTTGGGAAATAGTTGTTTAATGGATTAATTGATTCAACTATTACAGACACATTGTTATGTCTAAGGTTCATATGGACCATGATATGGTTGTTTCTGTGGCACTTGCAGGAAAGTGACTTCATTTAAAGCAACTAAATGCAGTGAGCTGCTGATCTGAAGTCACTTCTGCTTTGAGTCCTTGGATGACCAAATCATTTCTCTGCCAGGTTTTACTTATTTAGCCTGGTTATGTGGGGGTTGGCAAAAGGAAGAAACTCCAGACACATGCAGTGACCCTGCTGCTGTTCTGTCTTTGCACCTGTTTTGTTGGGCTCTGAATGGCTGAGGTGTGATCATCCCCTGCTGGCCTGTGCTTCATAATCATCAGGTTGATCTGTTATGGGAGTTGCTTCTGATCAGGAGTATGGCTGATCTATAGGATCCATCAAGCCTGGAATGTGGATATTAGATTCTTCTGCATGGTCTTTGTTCATTTCTATGCCCTTTTCACAGTGAGACGGTGTCATCTCAGTGGGTTTCTTCTCACAAGAACTGCTGAATAACACTCATGCACAGTTTCTCATAGTCGTTATCTAGTATTATTACTTGCAACAGATTGGAAAAAATAAATCCACATAAAAGTAAGCATGGATGTTTGGATTGGCATCATCACACTTCTTAGAATTTGAAGGTATATAAAATATTACATTAATTTCATAACTACAGATAGAGGTACATTAAGTGAAATGTTCCCACTTTGATATCAGCTGTGATGAGGGCAAAGCATTGGGGGAAATTTCATTTGATGTTTCCCTTGCATGATTTCAGGGTCCTAGTGCTCAGCTGTTCTATAGAAAGGACCTTGTTCTTAACCCAGACCCCTGATGATCCAGGACTGTGATTTGTATCAAGTGATGACAAAAATCAATTTTCTTTTCTGAATGTTTGTCCCTCACTCCAAACAAAACAAAACGGAAATTTTCATCTTCATGAACTTGCAGTTTTTAATTTGCTTTTCTCCCTGTTTTATTTGTTATGGGAATTCTGTTACAGGTCCCTTAGCAAACTGAGAGGAATATTTTAGTCTGAGAGATATGTTTTACACTGGGGATGGACATAACCAAGAGAGAAAAGGCTGAGCAGAGGAGTGTGTGGTCCTTCTGAGTGAGGAAAGGAGTGACAGAGTGTGTCAGTGTGGGCTTGTTTTTCGAATAGCCAGGCTCTTCCTTAAGATTTTTTTCTAACTTCAGGATTGTTAATCAGTTGTGCTTAACATTACTGGAGAGAAGCAGCTGGCACCAGTCAGTTGCATGCCTTCTCTTCTAACATTGGTTAGGAGTGGTATGATGTCTGGGGGACTTTAATTTCAGAGGGCTGCAGTCTCTACACAACACCTCCTTAAAGATTTATCCCAGCTGGGCATTGGAGGCACACGACTTTAATCCAAGCACTCGGGAGACAGAGGCAGGAGGATCTCTGTGTTTAAGGCCAGCCTGGTCTCTAGGGCGATTACCAGGATAGGCTTCAAAGCCAAAGAGAGAAACCCACTCTCAATAAACAACAAAAAAAGAAGATTTATCCCTACAAGTCAGGGTGCTGGATGGGGTTACCCTGGAATTTCAGCTTCTTCTGCTCTGATCTGAGCAATGTCTATAAAAAGGATTCACTTCAAAGTCCATTATGGTTCTCTGCTGATGGCTCTCATGGTGACAACGTACAGGAGTCTTTTCCTTCTTCCTCTGTGTGGGTTCACAGAGACAGCCTCCTCTCACAATGGAATTCATTCACAAATATCTGGGCCCTGTGGTATGGAGGAGAGATGGTGTGAGCGTCCTCTCCTGAGGTAGACTAATGTGTCACGATGTGTGCTGAGCGGGTGCAATGTGTGTGAAACTGTGTAGGGTTTTCATTGAAAATATGCACACATTGATTCCTAGCATTCTCAGCCAAACTTCTCTCTGAGGATCATTTCTCACTTCTCTGCCTGGACCCTCTTTCACTAATCATAAAAACCAACAGTTTCTTCAGTTTCTGTGCTATATTTGATGCTGCTGAACCACTGAATGTCCCAAGTGCCACTTGCACTATCCCTGGGTCCCTTTGCAGACAGGATTGCATCTGGGACCTGGATCATAACGTCTCATTCTGATTCTCCAACAGATGGAGACACTATGGTGTCCTCTGTGGTCAGATATCTCATCTGAACCAAGAAACAGTACAGATGTGTTTCTGGAGATGTCTGGAGTGTCTGCTCTGCAAGTTATGTTTGGAGATGGTTACAGATGACTTCTACACTCCATTCCTCCATTACATCATGGGTCAGCATTGTGAGAGAAGCATGTCTCCTGATGAAACACCTAGACTGTACAAATCAAGGGAAATGTCTGTGAAGACTTATTAGACTTGGACACCATCTTTAAGTTCTTATGGATGGGATACCTGATATCAAATCAACCACTGAAAATCATGAAAAATGTGCAATCCTATGAGAACAATCATGAGAAAGAGGTTCTACATTAATGGTCTTCTTCATTGCTTATTAAGCTTTATAGTTCCAGAAAAACACAGAATCAAATATAGGGTGTAGATACTGCCTGTCTGTTGTCAAGAGACTTCACTTAAGCAAGACATTATATGCTTTACATGGGGGCGGCATAAGAGTTGGAAAAACAGGATTTTGACAAATTTTAAGATTCATTAACATTGATCCCGGTGACAACAGCAGCCAATTCTGCAATCAGGGGTGATTTGTAGCATTTAGTTTATTTAGACCGTGTGTGTGTGTGTGTGTGTGTGTGTGTGTGTGTGTGTGTGTGTGTGTGTTTTCATGGAGCGAAAACAGAACTCTGTTTTTTCCTTCCTTACAGACCCCAAATGCAGAGAGCATTGTGTGAAAACATCAGATGGAGTACCAGCTGAGACTCAGAACCCAGGAACACTCAGTTACATCTGCACCAGTTTCTGCAATGTGCTGGTTTTCCATGTGCGCAGTGCGCCCCCTGCTGGTTCTGAGCGCCCCTGCAGGGAGGTTTGTGTCAGGTTCACACTGAAGTCCTCTCACTGTGTCTGCAGCACAGTAATAAATTGGGTGTCCTCCGATATTAAGCTGTTCATTCGCAGGTAGAGGCTGATTTTGGAGTCATCTCTTGAGACGGTGAATCTGCTTTCACGGACTCCCCGTAGCTTGTTGCATAATTATCAGGTTTGTGCTTAATTCTTCCCACCCACTGCAGTCCCTTTCCTGGAGCCTGGCAGACCCAGTTCATCCAGGCATCACTGAAGGTGAATCCAGAGGCTGCACAGGAGAGTTTCAGGGAACTTCCCGGCTGTACCAAGTCCCCACCAGACTCCACCAGCCGAACCTCACACTGGATGCCTGCAAACAGAGAATTCTGTCAGTAAACACTCACAGATGTCCAATAATCCTCTCACTTACATTTGCCCAAACCTTTAGTATCTCTCCTTATGTATAAATTACCTTTCAACAGAGCCACAAGGAAAACCCATCTCAGTATCAAATCCATGCTGAGTGTTGAGTGTTCAGTGATGACCAAAGAATAGGAGGACCTGTGAGTCCGGACCTGGGTGCCTCTGTCAGAACTGTAGGGTCAGGGCTGGTTTTCATGGGCAGAGGGGGACATAATTTGCATATCTTCCTGCTATGTCATGAACTCAGCGCCAGGAGCTTAGTGGAAACAAATAAGGGTCCAAATGACTGAGATGAAATAAAGACCAAAGTGGAGTTTATGGTATGAAAGCATCACTTACTCTCCAGGGCCACAGGTTAGTTGGTAGAGTATTGTTTTGCATTTTTGAAGCCCTATGTTTATTCCCAGGACTGCATTGTAGACAAGAGAATGGGGCAGGGGAATCAAGGGTTTGAGTTATGCTTGGTCTGTATTGAGCTGTTTGTCAGGAGGAAGAGTGAAAAAGAATGAATAAGAAAAAAAGAAAATTTACTTAGTATCATTTTAGGTTTTAAAAAAGAAATACAACTTTTCAGCCTTAATTTATTGTTCTCTTTTATAATTTTTTTCTTGTCTTTGTGAAATAATTATGTATTTAAAGAGAAACTCAGAGAAAAAAAAACGAAACCAAAATCATTTTTAAAAAATGGGTCAGTGAATAGTGAAAGCATTTGTTAAGCTGAATTAACACATTGTTGCTGAGTGGTACAGCATATCAGGCATAAAGGTCCACTATTGACCCTCAACAAAACAATAGAACAACTATATGAATATAAACACTGTGGTTCTGCTTTAACAATGATTAAAACACATTTTGATGACCTGTATTTAACATTTAGCTCCTCCAGGACGGACCTTCCCCAACTACAATAAAGACCTGCTCTTCTGTGACCTCCCTAAAACACCCGATGATTAGAGGAAGAGGAGAGACAGGAAAATTATTATGTAAGGATGAAGAAGTCATGAATTTGAGAGTGAGCATGAGTTGGACACAAGATGAATTTGAGTGGGGACATTGACTGCCACGGTACTAAGATTAAGAAATTCTCAAAAATATTTAAAAATTTAAAAGCAACAAGGGAATCTCCCCTCATGCACAGCTCCATTGTGAGTTGCTTTCCTTCAGTGCTATCACACAATGGGAAGCCTTGGTATCCAGGCCTGGGCTCCTCAGCAGGTTCTGTGGGGTTAGGACTGTGCTGGTTTTCAAGAGCAAATGGAGGCCTTGTTTTCATTTCCAGCTCTTTATAAGGAGGTTTGTGTTGGGAGCATTAGAAATTTAAATGACTACACCAAATGAAAGAGACAAAAACAAGTAACAGGGAAAGAATTAAAAATATTATCAAAAATTACTTCTGATATAATTTGGTCTTATTTATTTTTTAATTAATTGAATTTTCGCCAGAGACACCACTCTCTCTTATTAGGTCTACAAAGGCCATTACAATACAAATTTGATAATTTTAGAAGAATTAGCAAAGTTTTATACATGATGAGTCTAAATATTAAATTGAAGAAATTGTTTTAAAGGATGTTGCTTACTGCTAATTTCTGTAAAAGTCTGGTATGTGAAACCAAGTATTGAAGAACAATGATATATAAATTCTATACACTATTATTTTTCTGGGAGTTACTTTTAATTTTGAAATTTAACTATTTGTTTGCATTAATTATTAGTCTGGTGAGGACTGTGTTTTAATTAGCATTCCTGTACATCAGGTCACTAGTTTTAAACACTTTCAAACTAATGAAGGAACAATGTGTGCCTCTGCAAAATGACAGAGAGAAATCATGAGGGCTCACTCATGGACCCTGCTCTGGTGTCCATCCATTTTTTCAGACCTGTTCCCTCCCCAACATGACCTCTGTCCTGATTGGGTGAGACTCAGCAAGAAGAACCTTGAGATTGCCTCTCCATGAGACATGACTGTCCAGTCCTAGTTTCCAATTGAGGATTTCATTTTTTATGAGATGTACTGTCTACATGTTGATTGAAAGAGTCTTTGAATTGTGTCAATTTCTTCTCTGCAGCATTCCCAGGAGAGAGACATGTATTTTGGAATAAACTGACCTTGTATCTTTCTAGAGGAGGATTCTAACTGCCATTGGAGATGGTCCCGTAGGCCTTGTATGTGATTAACTGAGAGAAATAAACTCTGAGTAGAGTCAGGAAACACCTTTGCTGGCCCCTCTCACTTACTCCCCAGGCTCTGCATAACTGATTTATTTTGGTTTTCCTTTTTGATGTCTCATGGTAAAAATACTTATCAATGTTATTGATCATGTGGACTTGATTTCATGTAATTCATAATGATATTTCAGACTGTGTTCCTGTGTGTTTTCTTCAATAGAACAAGGTCTCAAATTGATTAATCTCATTCCTATGTATGGATTGCTATGAAATGTTTGTATACAGATTTATACTCTCTCAGCAATTTTGTACAGGTCAGGAAGGTTGTCCTAGGAATCTCTTGTGACTGTGATGGACCATGGCAGTCCTAAGATGGAGTTCTGTGGAGAATGGAAGCTTTGTCTATTTTTGAGAATTCCAGTCTGTCCCCCCAAAGTCAGCCCTGTGCACCTTGCATGAGTCCAGCTAGTCCAATCTAACAACAACTCAGCATTCATATTATTTTAATCTTTCTGTTGACAGTTCCCCAGCATTCACAGATAAGGGAACCCTCTTTCCTGACTCTGTTGCTTATGTCTAAGCAAGAGTTCATGATGGTGTCCAACCTTTTATGCTGCAAATAAGACATTGGCAGGACAGTGGGACTTGGAGGACAAGAAATTTCTTTAATAAAAACAGTAGCCTTGCTGTCAATGGCAGAATTATTTTTCCTGATATTCAGCCTTTGTAGAGCCAAGGTATGTCTGTTCTCCCAATTAAAACAGAAGAAAAACAATAAATCCTACATAGACAGAATTGCTTAGATACAGATATGTGAAAGTAATAACAGAGTCAAAAGTCAACAGAGGTCATTAGTGGCCCTTGACACCTCCAAAAACAAAAATCTACTCAGTCTCTCTCTGTGTCTCTCTGTTTGTGGAGTGCGTGTGTGTGTGTGTGTGTGTGTGTGTGTGTGTGTGTGTGTGTGTGTGTGCACGTGTGTATGTGTTGGTGTGGGGGTGGCGGGATTATCCTGTGACATACACTGATATACAGTCAATGTCAGTCAGTGTCAGCCTAAAATGTGTTGCAAAGACAATCCGATTTCAGGAAACAGGGCAGTGATTACCCAGGGCTCCTGATGACATCAATGTCTTTTACATTATCTGTTTAGGATCCCCATGATCTGGCCCAGTGTTAGTGATCAGGAGCCCAGAATGCTGAGAGAGTAACAGACTCTATACCAGAGGACTCCACAGTGTGATATTCAGGCCATCTTCATCTCTCAATTGAGAAGAAGTGTGATTACTACCAAAAAAGAAATACAGGATCAGACCTCCCCATAAATGATCACATAGAAGTGTAATTAATTGAAAGGTAAAGAGACTCCCCACTATTTATGGAGATAACTTCCACCAAAGTATTTTGTGTGCTCTTAGATACATCACTGAATTTTGAAAAGTGATTTGTTTGTTCTGATATTGTTGATTATTATTTTCCTAGCCAAATTCATATTATAGTGCATTCCCAATAAAATCCTAGTGTCTTATATTTAAAGGTCACACACACACACACACACACACACACACACACACACACACACACACACATTATAATGTATTGTCATAGTTTCTTATTCTCTGTTTCATTAAAGCAGAAGCATGTCAATGTAAGTGTTCACTGATAAAAATCTCCTCAAGATCTGGTTACTGAATGAAAACCAATAAGGACCACATCATTATCAGATATTATTTTGAAAAATTGACAAACACTATGTAAGACTGTTATGAGTAGGGTAAAAAAGGGACACACAGAATGATTATTTCTGTGTAAGTATCCAGGCTGATCTCATCTGTCTTCTCAGCTTCCTGCTCCTCCATGGTTTCTGACACACTCAGGATGTGGTTGAAACACTGTGTCTTGCACAGTAATAGACTGCAGAGTCCTCAGATGTCAGGCTGCTGAGCTCCATGTAGGCTGTGCTGGAGGATTTGTCTACAGTCAGTGTGGCCTTGCCCTTGAATTTCTGATTGTAGTCAGTACCACCATGAGAAGGATTAATCCATGCAATCCACTCCAGGCCCAGTGCTGGCTTCTGTTTCACCCAGCTCATAAGAGAGCTAGTGAAGGTGTAGCCAGAAGTCTTGCAGGACAACTTCACTGAGGACCCAGGCTTCACCAGCTCAGCCCCAGACGGCTGCAGCTGGACCTGGGAGTGGACACCTGTGGGGACAAAGGCAGAGTGGATGTCATTGTCACCTGACTGCATGGCCCCTCCTCATGTCTGGTACTTGGAGCCCTTACCTGTAGCTGCTGTCACCAGGAAGAGGATGATCCAGCTCCATCCCATGGTGAGGACCTGTGTGCTCAGTGACTGTGGAGAGGACACTGATCATATGCTGTTGGTGGTGTGGACATCCCTGTATTTACCACATAGACTCACATGATTTGCATATTCATGAGCAGGTTGCTTCTTAGATAAGGACCTAGTCCAGCTGGAGAAGAAGGAGGTGGAGGACACCTGGGTCAGTCAACTGGATGCTGAGGTCCAAATCCTCCTCCTGTCTGAGGAAGCAGCCATTCCTGAGACCTGTGTAGACATTGTGGTTACAACATCACGGCATAATCTCTCCATTTACAATAGAATCCCACCAGATTCATTAGTTCCTATTCATGACAAAATAGATACACAGGTGGTGATAGCAATGATGAGAATTGTCCATGGGAATTTAATCAACTCCTAAATGGGTAGAATTTTCACTCTTCTTTCATATATAAGCTATTTATATTTTTCTGTTTCAGCATATTTTAGGTGTATGCTCCTGGTGGCTTTTTTTCTTTTCTTTAATACTTTTGTATTTGTTCATAATTTCCTTTCTATTGAGAAAAAGAAAAGTTGTGGGCTTCTTGTAGGAATATGGAAAACAGCTAAGAGGAATTGGACATGGAATCTCATCAGAATACAATGTATGAAAAAGTTTTACAAAAATAAAAAATACATAAATATTTTAAAATTAAGGGAGAAAAATGTATGTAATATTTAACATTGATTGTTTCCTCTGTGTGAAAATTGTAGACTTCACATATCAACTATAGCAGACGTTGTTCAGCTAAGACTTTAAGAAGGGAGTTCACAGAGGCTCTGGAGTTCCCTCCAATCCTCAGCAGATTTCCATCTGATTTCCTCTGATTAATGGCTCTATTGTGCCCCCTGCTGTCCTTACAATTTTTATATTCTTATCATCCTGAGTTCAATAATTTGGATTGCTAGCAATTAACATGTCACAACTTCAGTCTTGTTTGGCTCCCTCCATCCTGGCCTGTTTAAAATTTAGTCCCTGACAGTCTTTGACAAAGAAGCTAAATTTATGCAATGGAAAAAAAGAAAGCATCTTCAACAAATGGTACTGGCATAACTGGATTTGGCCATTAGAAGATTGCAGATCGATCCATATCTGTCACCATGCACAAAATTTAATTCCAAAGGGATCAATGTCTCAACATAAATCCAGCCACAGTGAACATCTTAGAAGAGAAAGTGGGAGATACCCTTGAACAAATTGGTACAGGAGACTACTTCCTGAACATAACACCAGCAAACAGACATTGAGAAAGATAATTAATAAATTTCTCTCCTGAAACTGAGAAGTTTCTATAAGGTAAAGGACACAGTTATTAAGACAAAACCACAGCCCATGGAATGGGAAAAATATCTTCACCAACTCCTGATGGGGAATGTACTGTATATGTTTATCTTATTGATTGTTAAATAAAATACTGTTTGGCCAATGAAATGGCAAGTTAGACAGGAGTCAATAGGAGTCAAAGAGGATTCTGGGAAATGTAGTAGAGAAGTGCTGATCCAGGCAGGAAGTGACATGGCAAGGAGACTCATATTTAAGCGAAAGAGAAACAAGAGGGGCCTTTTTTCCCCTTCACTCCTCCTCCAGCGGCAGGATGTAATCCACCAGCAAGGAGGGACCCCAATAAGGTGTCTGATAAGGTAAGTCTTATAAAATATATAGATATGATAATTGAGACTGAACTAACAGATGAGAATCCTAGTCATTGGCCAAGCAGCTTAGAACCTAATACAAGTTTCTGTGTATTCATTTGGGCCTAACTCGGGCAGGCAGCTGGCATAAAGCTCACACGTGGCAGTGGGGCTCAGGCGACATTTGGCAGAAAGATTTATCGTAACAAACCCCACATCTGAGAGGGCTGACTTCCAAAATATACAGTGAACTCAAGATGCTAGCCACCAAAACACCAAACAATGAAATTAATAAGTAGGGAACAGAACTAAATAGGTATTTCTCAACACAGGAATCTAAAGTCGCTGAAAGAGACTTAAGAAAGTGCTCAACATCTTAGCCATCAGGGAAATGCAACTCAAAACAACTCTGAGATACCATCTTACACTGGCCAGAATGGCTAAAATCAAAAACACCAATGGCAGTCTATGCTGGAGAGGATATGGAGAAAAAGGAACACTGCTCCATTGCTGGTGGGAGTGCAAACTTGTAAGACCACTTTGGAAATCAGTATGGTGGTTTCCCAGGAAAATGGGAATCAGTCTACCCAAGATCCAGCAATTTCTCTCTTGGGCATATACCCAGATAATGTACACTCATACAACAAGGACATATGTTCATCTATGTTCATAACAGCGTTGTTTGTAATAGCCAGAAACTGCAAGCAACCTAGGTGCTCCTCATCGGAAGAATGGATACAGAAAATGTGGTAGATTTTCACAATGGAGTACCACTTACCTCCCAAACGTGGGTCGGTGGTCCCTGAGTGAGGGTCTCTATCCCGGACGAGCCCCCAAATGAAAGACCCCCCGAAGAGGCACTTTCGTAGAGGGGAGACCCACACCCAGGAATCAGCGAGGCCACGAACTGGATGCAAAAAAACAAGAGGCTTTATTGGAGACGCGGGTACCCGGGGCGACTTATCCTTTGTGTGGCTAAGCGCCCCGAGCCAAGGGAAAGGGGTCCTTATATAGGGAAAAAGGCACAAGCTAGGGGCAGGGATTCTATTGGATAATTCTAATGAGGCATTATACAGAGCTATTCCCATTGGTCAATGTATATGAGGCGCTATACAGGGTTATTCAAATAAGGCAAAGTACAGAGTTATTCAAATGAGGTGAAACACAGAGTCTTTCAAATGAGGCGAAATACAGAATCATTTCCATTGGATGGTTCAAATGAGACACAGAGCCATTCCAGATCAGCATATTCTCAAGGTCTGGTGTCTGGTACAACAGACTCAATTCCCCTCCCCTCCGCGTCCAGATGGCTGACCTTGGGGGCGAAGACCTTGGGACGGAATGTTTCTCATCGGGCGGGGCTCAGGGGCAGGGCTCCAGGCCGGCTCACTCGGTGTTTGTTCTCGTGCCGGCCCACCCGGTGCTCGTTCTCGGGCTGGCCCACCTGGTGCTCATTCTCGGGCCGGCCCACCCGGTGCTCGTTCTCGGGCCTGCCCACCTGGTGCTCGTTGCTCGGCCCCAGCCCCGAGGCGCGGTGCCAGGCGGGGCGGGCCGGGGGCTTGAGCCCTGCCGGGGTGAAGGCTTGGGAGGCTCCGGCAGCTTCGGGGCAGGGGGCTCAGGGGCATTTCGAGCGGGTCTTTCAATATCTTTAAGGTGGGAAAACATCACTTTTACTCTTTCAGGAGGCCAAATGTGCAAATAGGCAGTCTGTAATTTACTTTCTTCTCTTTACCCAAGACACTCATACACAGACACATTTAGTGTGTGTGTGTGTGTGTGTGTGTGTGTGTGTGTGTGTGTTTAGTATTCCAAGTTTGCCTAAAGTCTTTCATTTTAGGGAAAGCATTCACATAAAAATGAATTATTAGCCAGGCTTTGGTGGCACACACCTTTAATCCCAGCATTCAGGAAGCAGAGGCAGGAGGATCTCTGTGAGTTCGAGGCCAGCCTGGTCTCCAGAGCAAGTGCCAGGATAGGCTCCAAAGTTACACAGAGAAACCCTGTCTTGGAAAACCAAAAAATGAATTATTAATACCTATAATGAAGTCATTTTTGCAATCATGACCATCTTTTCCTTCTCTTCTTCCTCTGAGCTGAAGACTTTACAGGGCAGAGGACAATGCCTTGGGACCAGGACTCCTACAACTTGCCTATCAGAATTGCCTGGGTTCAACACTGTGGGTGGAACATCAAGGCCTGAGATCCCAGGTCACAGTCATATATTTCAGCTGAGAAAACCCCTCATGATAGTATAAGGATATTACAGATAGATTTACCGATGCCACTGGTGGTGGTGGTGGTTTGATGAGTATACGTCAATGTTTGAAATTTTACATCAGTCTTTATATATATGAAATTGATTTTTCTGCTCAAAAAGGTTCATATGTAATGTGTAAAACTTGTATGTGGTTTACAAAGAATTTTTACTGTACTAAATTTGGAGTCATGTCACAGTAACTACATCATGGGCATGGTCAAGGTGATGTCAGGGTGATGTCGGATAGGGTTTAAAGGGAGAGACAAGGCACATGGGGTCCTCTCTTTGGCCTCCCTCGCCTTGCTGCTCCTGGCACACTCTGACTTGCGTTTGGCTGGCTTTTATCTATTAAATATATCTTAACCTCACAGATTGAGTATCTTCTCTTAAGTTCAACTTTCACAGTGTAGCTTGAGTTCACAGAGCTCAGCTTCAGGAAGAAGAGGCTCTTGTTTTCCTGGAAGCACTGAATGGATGTGACAGAGATTGATTGTAAGTGGAGCCTCTATCATTCCTAATGTTCCTCTCACACTAGGGTCTTCTCTGCTGGCATTTGGATCCAGCTCAACACAACCCACTACTACTACAGAGTGACTACAGAGAATTATGGCATGCTAAATCACTATACTGAAAGACCCCAGACCCTAAGGGCCACAGGATCCCAAGGAGCCCCCGAGACTCAGAAACCAGACCAAGAGATGCAAAAGCAAGAGAGTTTATTGAACGAATGTGCATTCAGGTGTCAGGAATACTGGGAAAGCTGCGCGCCCCAGCATGGGGTGAAAGCTCCTTATATAGGAAAAAAACCACAGATCAACATACAGGCAAGAGGCACAAAGTGATTGATTACAAAGTATGATCTCATGTTAGAGTGGTCACCCAGGTGTGACCTGCTTTTCTACAAAGGAAAAAACACAGAATGTACCCTGAAAAGTCCCCGATTGTCTGTTGGTCAGGTGTGATCCAAAAAGGATTGTTTGTCTGCCCTCAGGTTGGAGCCAATTTCCTTGTCCTGGGCCAAGGCCTTTGGGAAACTTTTTCTCTCAGCAAACTAAAATCTTTTAATACCTTTGGAAATTAATCATCATTTTATTGCTAGACCAATATCATTTTGCATGGAATCATGGAGTTGAACTAGCAACTCTCTTAGGTTTTCTGGTTAGAGTCCTTGGCTCGTAAGACACTTTATGCCTTCCAGTTCCTGATGAACCAAGCAACCCCTCCATCAGATAACCTTTCAGGACATCTCTGCTTCTCTGTGTTCGCCAGGAATACCTGCTTACTTTCCCTAAGCCTGAGAGCGGGCTATCCTTCTCTCTCTCTCTCTCTCTCTCTCTCTCTCTCTCTCATTGTACGGTCCCTCCCATCAAACACGAGGTCCATGGCCGAAAAGTTTCAAATGTACACCCAGATAAAAATTTCCCTAAACTTCTTATTTTACAACTTCTCCCTAGTCTATTTTTTTGAGACAGGGTTTCTCTGTGGCTTTGGAGGATATCCTGGAACTAGCTCTTAGACGAGGATAGCCTCCAGCTCTGCCTTTCTCTGCCTCCTGAGTGCTGGGATTAAAGAACTTTGCCACCACTTCCTGGCCCCCTAGTATGTTTGTTGCATTATATTTAAAATCAAATGCAGACTTCTCCAACAACTACCTCTAGGTGTTCCTTCAAAATATCTGCATCCTGGGACAAGATCAAATTGGCTCATCCCAGGCAGTCCTGCCTCACAAATTGCCCCAACTGATGCCCACATGTCTCTAGCCCTAAAAGTTTCCTCAGAGCCTGGAAGGCCTGGACACAGCCAACATTCCAGCCTCTTTGGTTCCACCCACTTGTGGGAACTCATCCATCAAATAGCCTTTGAGGAACCAGCCCCTTCCTCTTGGAGTCTCAGGTGCTGCATGCAGAATGGGAAGGGAGCGCTTGTCTTTGGTGGTGATTCCAAATCAAGTCTCAGCTTGCAGAGCTCTGGGCAGAAGGCCTCAGTGTTTCTCTGTTTCATTTCTTAATTCATGAGTAAATATGAAATAAATACCTGACTTCCCTTTATCCAGATTTCATGAACCATTATACCTCCAAACAATGTTGTCTCCATGTCAGCAGGATGTAGTCACAGAGAAAATTTCACATAATCATTTGTTTGTTGTCAACGAATGCCTGGGATGTTAGGTTTCAAACAAGGGACAAATGGCAGAGGTGCCTATTCACATTATCAAGGCAGAAAGTGGACACCAGGTTCTCCCTGCCTCCCTCAGCCCTACCTGTAACAGGGTCCTCCTGGCTGGCTTATCCTTTTACCTACCCTAAGCATTCCAGCCCTGGGCTGGCCTTCCCTACCTGAGCTGCTCTTCTGTGTAACACCCAACTGTTTCAGTTACCTGGTCCTTTTCATCTCTTTTGGGTATCCTGGCTCCTTCACCTTCTTCCCCTCTCATCTCTCCCCTCCTGGCTCCTCACATGACTCAGGGTAGTGTCCTTTCTGGACTCCTCAGATGTTCACACCTCTGGCTATGCTCTCCCACAATGATATAATAAACTTTCTCCTCCAAAAACAACAGGGGTCAATCATGTTCCTTTAAATTTTAATTCTTTTTTAAATTCACAAATAGCCTTCCCTAAGTCCCAAACAATTACAGCCTAGGCCTCAGCTGAGTTTCCTATAAGTGGCTCATGTCTGTTTTAAACAAAGGAGAGAAGCTTGATGAAAAAAATATATCAGGAGATACCATAACAAAAGTTATGTTAAGTAACTGCATCAGGTAAAATACAAATGGGTCACATCCGTGCCTAAGGTGCACAGTTCTCAGGGAAAGTAGAAGACTTGAGACCTGTTAGGGTGTGTGGGTCACTGAGTGTGGCCTCACCTCCCCTGTGACTCCCCTAATCTAAGCACTGTCCTATCCGGATACCACTGAGTCTTTGTTTGAGTCTCATGAAGGAAAATCATCAACAATACTGCAGACCTCACTCAGGGTGAATCCAGAGGCTGCACAGGAGAGTGTAAGGGACTTTCCAGGCTGCACCAAGCCTCCGTCCTGAGTACACCAGCTGAGCCTCACACTGGATACCTGCAAACAGAAAATTCTGTCAGTACACAATCACAGATGCCCAATAACCCTCTCACTTCCTTTTTCCCAAATACTTAATATCTCTCCTAATGTATAAGTTACCTTTGAAGAGAGTAACAAGGGAAACCCAGCTCAGTATCAAATCCATGCTGAGTGTTGAGTGTTCATCGATGACCACAGAATGGGAGGACCTGTGAATCCAGAGCTCGGTGCCTCTGTCATGTCTGTAGGGTCAGGACTGGTTTCATGGGCAGAGGGGGACATAATTTCCATGTCTTCCTGCTGTGTCATGAACTCAGGGGCAGGAGCTTAGTGGAGACAAATAAGGGTGCAAATGTCTGAGATGAAATAAAAACCAAAGTGGAGTTTATGGTATCAAAGCATCACTTACTGTCCAGGGACATAGCCTAGTTGGTAGAGTATTGTCTTGCATTTTTGAAGCCCTATGTTTATTCCCAGGACTGCATGATAGGAAAGAGGATGGGGCAGGGAAATGAAAATTTTGAGTTGTGTGTGGTCTGTATGGAGCTGTTTGTCAGGAAGAAGAGTGAAGAAAGAATGAATGAGGAAAAAAATAATTTTACTTAGTATCATTTTAGGTTTTAAAGAAAATGTAAGTTTTCAGCCCTACTTCAGTGTTCTCTGTATTTGTAAACTCTTTTCCTGGCTTTGGTAAATAATTACATTTTTAATTGCAAATTCAGAGAAACAAAACCTAACCAAAATCATTTAAGAAATGGGTCTGTGAATAATGAATGCATACATTATACTGAATTAACACATTTTTGCTGAAGCCATAGCTGAGTGGTACAGCATATCAGACATAAAGTCCACAATTGATCCTCCAAAAAAATAATAGAATGACTATGTAAATATGAGCCCTGAGAACATTCTTTAACAATGATAAACATACATTTTGAGGACCATATTTAGAAATTTGCTCCTCCAGGGCTGACCTTCCCCACCTACCCTAGAGTCCTGCTCTTCCCCCATCACAAAGGTACTGCCGGCTCCTCTGTGACCTCCTTAACACCCAATGGGACAATGTCCTTGCAGCCACATCCTTCTATTCTGAATCCTCAAACATTTGCCTTCCTCCCACCACCACCATATATTTGGGGATAATATTGGCACAGACTTCTGGTTAGAAATTCACAAAAATTAATTAAAAATGTAGAAGTAACAGGGAAATCTCTTCTCATGCACAGCTCCATTGTGAGTGGTTTTTCCTTCAGTGCTAACACTGAAGGGAAAGCCATGGTATCCAGTTATGGGCTCCTCAGCAGGATCTGCAGGGTTAGGGTTGCGCTCGTTTTCAGGAGCAAAAAGAGGCCTTGTTTGCATTTCCAGCTCTGTATGAGGAGTTTTGTGGTGGAAGAATTAGGCATTTAAATGCCTATAGCAAAGGAAAGAGACAAATCAAGTGATATGGAAAGAAGTAATTACTGATTATTTATTGTGTATTTGTGATATAATTCAGTCTTATTTATTTTTAATTTACCTTTCTATTTGCTGCAGCCACAACTCTCTCTTATTAGCTCTACAGAGGTGTGATAATTTCAGAAGGATTAGCAAAGTTTTATGCATTTTGAATCTAGATATTGAATTGAAGAAACTGGTTTCAAGGATGTAGCTTAGTGTTAATTCATGCAAACAACTGGTGTGTGATACCCAGTAATGAAGAAAAATGATATGTAAATTCTATACACTATTACTTTTCTGTAAGTAACTTAAATATGAATATTTGTTTGCGCTAATCATTATTCTGGTGAGGCCTGTGTTTTGATTCCCACTACTGTACATCAGAGTCACTAATTTTCAACATTTTCAAACTAATAAAGGAACATGTGTGTCTCTAAGAAAAGACAGGGAGAAATCTAGAGCCTCCACTCGGGACCGTGATCTTGTACCCTCCATCCCTTCAGTCCTGTCACCTCCCAGGACATGAAACTCTATCCTGATTGGGTGAGACTCAGCATGAAGAACCATGAGGTTGCCTCTCCATGAGATAAGACTGTCCAGTCCTGGCTTCCAATTGAGGAATTTATCCTATTATGAGATGTACTGTCTCCATGGTGACAGAGAGGGCCTTTGATGTGTTATTTCCTTTTCTGTAGCAGTCCTAGGAGAGTGACATAAAATCCAGGAACTAACTGATCTTGTGTCCTTCTAGGGGAGGGTTCTAACTGCCATAGGAGATGGTGTCCTGGGCCTTGTATGTGGTTAACTCAGAGGAATAAACTCTGAGTAGATTCAGGAAACACCCTTGCTGGCCCTTCTATACTTACCCTTCAGGCTGTGAATAGCTAAATTATTTTGCTTTTACTTTCTGATGTCTCATGGCAAAAATACTTTCCAATGTCAGTGACCATGTGGACTTGTCATTTGAAAATCACAATATACAATATTTGACGGTGTCCCTCTATAATTTCTTTTACAGATCATGGTCTCCAATTGATTAATCTCACCCCATATAGGGATTGCTCTGAAATGTTTGTAGATAGTTTAATGTGCTCTCAGCAATCATGTACAGTTCAGGAAGGTTATCCTAGGAATCTTGTGTGACTGTGATGAATCATGGCAGCCATAGATGAAGTTCTGTGGAGGATGGAATCTTTACCTCTCCTTGAGAAATCTAGTGTGTCCCCACCGAAGTCAGCCCTATTCAACTTACATGAGTCCATCCAGTTCAAATATAACAACAACCCAACATTCTTATCACTTTTAATCTTTCTGTGATGGTTCCCTGGAATTCACAGATAACAGAACCCCTTTTCCCTTTCTATCCTGACTCTGTGGTTTATATCTGAGTAAGAGATTTCATGAAGTTGCTGAAACTTTATGTTGCACACAGGACATTGAGGGGACACTGGGCCTTGGAGGACAGGAACTTTCTGCAATTAAAATACCTGTAGCCATACTATCAATGGCAGAATTATTTGTTCCTGTCGTTCAGGCTCGTAGAGTCAAGGTATGTGTGTTCTCCTAATGAAAACAGAAGAAAAACAAAAAAACACAGATATTGAGAATTCAATAGATACAGATATCTGAAAGTTAGAGTCATAAATCAAGAGGAGTTATAAGTGGCCCTTCTAACTCTAAAACATCTCTAAAAACAAAAATCTCTCTCTCTGTCTCTCTCTGAATCTCTCTCTCTGTGTGTGTCTCTGTGTGAGTGTGTCTGTGTGTGTGTGTGTCTCTCTCTCTGTGTGTGTGAGTGTGTCTGTGTGTGTGTGTGTGTCTGTGTGTGTGTGTGTGTGTGTGTGTGTGTGTGTGTGTGTGTGCTTGTGTATGTGTTGGTGTGGGGGTGGTTGGGTTATCCTGTGCCATACACTGATGTCCAGTCATTGTCAGTCAGTGTAAACCTAAAAAGTGTTACAAAGACAATCCAATTTTAGGAAACAGGCAATGATCACCTAGGAGGAGGCAGAAACAGGACAGTCAGATTCATTATTTCTTTGTAAGTCTCCAGGCTGCTCTTCTGTGTCATCTCAGTCTCTGCTTCCTGCTTCTCCAGGGTTTCTGACACACTCAGCATGTGGTTGCAACACTGTGTCTTTTGCACAGTAATAGACTGCAGAGTCCTCAGATGTCAGGCTGCTGAGCTCCATGTAGGCTGTGCTGGAGGATGTGACACTGGTCATGGAGACCCGTCCTTGGAACTTCTGTGCATAGTCTGTGCTACCAGTTCTGGGGTTGAGATTTCCCATTCACTCCAGCCCCTGTCCAGTCTCCTGCTTCACCCAATGCATATAGTACTCAATGATGTTGTAGCCTGAAACCTTGCAGGGCACCTTCACTGAGGACCCAGTCTTTACCAGCTGAGATCCAGACTGCTGCAATTGGATCTCACCTTGGACACCTGTGGAGAGAAGGAAAACTGGATGCTACTGTCACCTGAGCCTCTACTGTCCTCAGGCCTGGAACTGGAGAGCCTCTTACCTGTAGCTGCTGCTACCAGGAAAAACAAGCTCCAGCTCCAGCCCATGGTCAGGATGTATGCACTCAGGGACTGTGGAGATGAGGTTAGTCACCTGTTTCTGTGGTCTATGGACATCCCACTATTTAGCATCATGAATTCAGGTCATTTGCATATTCATGAGACATTTAGCTGTTATTATCAATACCTGATCCAGCCTGAGAAAAAGGTAGAAGCCTCTGAGTCAGACAGCAGGACACTGATTGACAAGTCCTAACACACTCTTGTTGAAAACATCCCATAACTCATCCCTAAGCTCTTCACAGACAGACTCCTTCTCACTGAGACTGAAGTCCCCACTGTTATGTTCCTCAATTTGAGCCACACTGAATGGTCCATGAGCCAGCTGACCATCCTCAGTGTGAAATGTGTTTGTGATTCAGGAAACATGCATTGAGGGCATTGAGTCTATCCTGGCCCACCAGGCTTTTGCAGAGGATATTGGAGAGTGTTGTTCAACCCTCATCAGATACCCGCAGGACCCATGGGACACCTCTAATATTAGCAGGACGTACCTTAGACATTTTGCCAGAATGGGGCATGAATTTCAACCTATTGAGTAGAACATCGATTGTTATCAGTGTGGGCACTTAGTAAGGGATCTATGTTAATGTTTCTGAGACACAGGCAAGAGGAGCCCAAATGGACTCTTGATAAACACAAACGCTCCAAAAAACTTGGCTGTTAAATATTTCTTTTCAAGTATGCTGCAAGTGTGTTTCTCATGAGTTTTCTTCTTTAAATCCCTTTCTTTTGTCTATTTGTTTGCTTTCTACCATGGTAAAGAAATGTTGTAGAGTTGAAAGGTTGGTACTTATGTTAGCCAAAGAAAATTGTCCTAATTTGAACCAGCTTAGTCAAGATAGTACTTGATAATAGCCAGAATATCAATCACAAAAACAATATAAAAGTCATCCAAATTTGAAGCATTCAAAGACTACATGAGTAATTAGAAACAATAAACAAATTTGAACAAATTAAGAAAGATGATGAGATACACCATCGCTATTCCCTATAAATCAATATTAGACATATTAAAAAATCAAGAAAGAAAAATAAAGACATACAGAATTACACCATGCATACCCAAACTGTCACTACCAAATTCCTAGCCTCCTCCTCCTCCCTATGAGCTATTTACACACACACACACACACACACACACACACACACACACACACACAGAAAGAGAGAGAGAGAGAGAGAGAGAGAGAGACAGAGACAGAGACAGAGAGAGAGGGAGAGAGGGAGAGAGAGACAGAGAGAGGGAGAGAGAATGAGAGAGATAAATATATAGGACAGCATGCTCAGTTTTTTAGTGTTTTATGTACATGATTTCAGAGATGACCACTTCACATTGGAAATTTGAAAATATTCACTCAGCATGAATATGATCATGAGCCCATATACACATATGCAGGTAACTCAGTTGAAAGATGAGAAAAAATTCAAATAGTAAAAAAAAAAAATACTTGATAGTCATTTATCTAAACAATACTTATCTATGTTCATAGATGTCTAAAGAATTTCCAGTTTTTAATTATTATTGATCCACAGGTTAAATGCACATGGGAATGTCCATCAGGTATCTTAGTATAACTTGTCAGAAACAAGAGATAATAATGGCAGATACACATAATAAAGCATTTCATTGGTTTGTCTGTAGACGAGTGTGGTGAGACTGGTGTGCACTCTTCACCAAACAAAACACAGATTCACCATAAGTTCTCCCAGTCAACCAATAGGCTACATATAAGAGACAGGAACGTGTGTTCATGAGAGGTCTACACCAACATCTGCAACTATTGCAGGATCATTCCCAGGAGTCAAGATAAGAAAAGGACTTCACTATGACGCTGAGAGTGGTTTGTGGGGTGGGGGAATTGAGGAGTTAATGGGATGATTGACTGATCACTATCATCAAGATATCTCATCGATTCATAAAATGATTGAAGATACAATAAAATGATTCAGAAGAAATTATTCACAGTATTTGAGGAATAAGTCATTGACAAAGAAAGGATGGCAAAGAGAATCTGTGAGAATACTGTGATGTGGTTTTGAGATGAGGAAAACTCTGTCCTGTGTGTGAAACTGAATGGACCTGAGTGAGTGACAGCAAGTGAGATAGTCCAGGAACAGGAAGACAAACGCTGCCTGACCTGAGACACATGGAGAATGAAAAGGTGGAAATCCTGGCATGGACAGCATTGTTCTGATTCCCAGAGGCTGAGGTGAGAATGGGAGGTGACAGAGGAAGAGAACATAGGAGGAAACTTTATACCGTCATTGCTATGTCATGCAGTAAATTATATTCAGCATGGGTTTGCATAATCTCTAACATAGAATTGGCCAAGGGGATTCATACCTGCCACAGTGCATTTCCCACATGTTTGCATAAATATTAACCATGTGACACTCATATTTGTAAGGGGAGGAGAGGCTATGTCTGCTAGGGGAACTTAAAAGTTAGTGTACTGAGATAAAGAGACATCACACTGAATCAAAACCTTGAGCTTACCAAATATCAATTGTTCTCCATGCTGGTTGTTAAACATTTATTTAAAATGTAATAATCTACAGCATGACCATGAAGAGCAGGTATCCAATGCACTGTTAAGAGTTGATGCAGGATCAATGTAGGTCCATGTTCTGTAAAGTCTGTGTACTTTAGAGCTTGGACACGGAAGGCAATAAATGTGGGATAAGAGACTGAGGTATAATCTCAGAACCTACGTAAATTAACATTGAGTTGATAAATGAGTTGTGTGAAAGGTAATTTAATAATACATTTGTATATCTTACAGGAATTACACATGTGTAGCAGTGCATCTTGACATAAATATCTGTTACATTCTAAGATATTGGAACTTCTTTTGGACCACACAGCCAAAGTCAACAATATACCTGGAAGCCACTTAAGACATAGGGAGTTTTTATTTGCCCTGAAGTAGGTGATTTGGAATTGAAAAGTCAACTGTGTATCATACTGTATTCTCAGCTGTTGGTGCAAAAGTTCTCATCACTCAAAATCCAGATATATTTTCATCATAATTCATCATCACAGCTTTCCTTTGTTATTATTTTATTAAACAAGATCTGTGTCAATGGAGGCAGTCACTGGTAAGATTTCCCCAGATATAGTAAACTCTAGGGGCATCCTATATCAATACCACTTTATATTAAATTGTCTTTTACAAAGTTGACAAAAGCAATATACGTCTGTGAGGAGGAGACAGACAAATGCACTCTCAGATTGCTTACTTCTGAGCAGGTCTCCAGACTGATGTTATCTGTCATCTCAGTCCCAGGGCAGCTTCCTGTTCTGCCAGGGTTTCTGACACACTCAGGATGTGGTTGCAACACTGTGTCTTGCACAGTAATAGATTGCAGAGTCCTCAGATGTCAGGCTGCTGAGCTCCATGTAGGCTGTGCTGGAGGATGTGTCTGCAGTCAGTGTGGCCTTGCCCTGGAACTTCTGTGCATAGGCAGTAGCACCAATATAAGGATGGACAGCTCCAATCCACTCCAGGCCCTGTCCAGGCTTCTGCTCACCCAGTGCACTTCATACTCAGTGAAGGTGTCGCCTGAAGCCTTGCAAGACAACTTCACTGAGGTTCCAGGCTTCACCAGCTCAGCCCCTGACTGCTGCAGCTGGACCTGGGAGTGGACAGCTGTGGAGAAAATGGCAGAGTCGGTGTCACTTACACCTCATTCTCTGGCTCCTCTTCAGGTTTGTAACTGGAGAGTCCCTTACCTGTAGAAACTGAGATGAGGAAGACAATGATCCAGCTCCATCCCATGGTGAGGACCTGTGTGCTCAGGGACTGTGGAGAGGACACTGATCACATGTTGTTGGTGTGGACATCCCTGTATTTACAACCATAGACTCACATGATTTGCATATTAATGAGCAGGGAAATTCTTAGATAAGGACCTAGTCCAGCTGGAGAAGAAGGAGATGGAGGACACCTGGGTCAGGCAGCAGGATGCTGAGGTCCAGTCCCATCCCTGACTGAGGAAATGCATCACGTAACCCTTCCCTCAGCAATGTGTAGACGTGGTTGTAATATCAGGATCTAAGCTCTCAGTAGTTTTTGACCTAGGACAGTTGATTTACTTTGTGAAGAGGTTGTCAGGTTGATTTGTAGATGGTGGCTGTGATGATGATGGTGACAGGAATTTTCAAATGCTTATAAGTTCTGATTACATCCTCATTTTAGATACATATAGTTAATATTTGATTAATGGTATCTTACATACTAAAAACTGACCAAAATGAGTAAACCTAAATTTGGAAATATTTGCTCATCAAGGTTTAATGCAGAAATATCTAAAATAGCTAAATTAATGTAAATAAACTACTTGTTTGTTAATGGGATTGTATCAAGAAGACGTGGTTATATGTACAACACAGCAGACTCTTCATCAAGAAGGAATAAGGAATTTACTTCACTCTTAGCAAAATGAATGCAACTGGAGATTCCTGTGTTAATTAAAACCATCTCTGAAACACAGACATTATGTGAGCGTCTCATAAGTGTTCTTTCACATTCCATAGTTGTATACAATTGTGTATACAAATGTATTATGGTTTATATGTCAAGTTGTCTCTTAGACAAAAAGAAAACTAGAAGGGAAAGAAAAGGAGGATAGAAGTGGAGAAAATACACGCAGTGTACAATATACACATGAATGAAAATTATAAACATATATAACATTATTTTTGCTATTCATAATTGTTTTGTCATTGAAATTTCCATTACTTTATGAAACATATTAATTTCATATCTTCCATCACTATGTCCCTCTGTTTCCCTTTGGACATTCAAATAAGTCTCTCTTCCAACTTCCTGACCTCTTTAGTTTCATTAAGTAAAAGATAACACAGTGAGTACAATTAATAATATCTACATATACATAGGAGTGCCATCCACTAGTACATAGGGAACTGCAGAAACCTTCCAACGAAGAGTAAATATATTGTCCTCATCATTCATCAAATGGCAATAGACACTAAAATTGGTGTCGGTCCTCAGGAGTCCCTCCCTGCCCGTGTTGCCATGTTTTCTTAATGTTGCCAGAAAGGCAAAAAAAATGTTGTATTACCTCAAGTGGTGATAACAGGGCCACATGGACAAAGCTGTGTATATAATCCTCAGAGGACAACTTATGAAATTCAATACTTGTATTCTACCATGTGAGCCCAAGGAATCAAACTGATGTTGCTAGCTTGCCAGTAGACACCTTTACCTCCTCAGCTATTTTATGACTCTCATGGTGTAATTTGACTGGTTTGAGTTTGTGCAGATGTTCTGTTGGTAACTACAGCTGCTGTCACCTCTTGCGAACAATGGCCATGTCAAGTCCTGAAGAGATCATGTCATCTCCATCCACCCCATATTCTAGACCTTACGTTCTCTCCAGTCCCTCTTTCTGATGGACCCTGATCCTTTGGTGGGAGGTTGATACAGATACCTCATTAATGCCTGAGAATTCAGTCATTCACTCTCCACACTTTGACCAGTCATGAATGTCTGCATTGATCATTAATTACACAGCATACAGAATCATCAGAGATCAAAGCTGAGTGTGGTAATAATATATGCAGTGTAAATGTAAGTAGTATAAGCCAATTTAACAACGTGACCATTAGAAAGGGAACTAGGATTACTAGGGCTGTGCCCTCAAAATCCATGGATTTTGAACATGTTTTCCTGGGATAAGACTTTCCTATGTAGCAGGTCACAAACACAAATAGAAAGCAGTTGGGCACTGAATAACAGTCAGGCACTGGTGGGTACATTTTCCTGGAAGGCTGATAGAGTGGACTGCAAGGTCTGGTACAGTGCAAGGTTACAGATGACTTTTCTCTCCCTGTAGGCATCATAGCATTTGACTGCACCAGGAAGCCTAGCCAGGAGGGAGAACTTCCTGCTTCATTCTTGGTTGGTTTCTCTATGTCCTGCCACCAAAGTCCTTAGCTAACAGTGACATGCAGATTAAAAAAATTTAATGTTACATTGATACCCCAATTGGAATTAAACCAAAAAGAGATTTGATTACTACGGCCAAAAGCAAATGATGATCCATTGTATCAATAACTAAGGACATACAGTTAAATTTTTTGGGGAGTTTAATTCACCTACACCAAAATCTATGGAAACCTCTTCCAAAAAAATGCCTTCCCTTGTAGGCAAACCAAATTGGGCTATGAAAGGGTCTTTGTTTACCCACACAATGTTGATTTGTCTTTAACTCTTTTAGTCCCTTAAAATTAAAAGGTATCTGTAGCATAATATATTGCCAGTTTGTCCTATTTAACTTCATTAAAAATGAATAGAGTCAATGGTCAAGTTTAATGGTAAACAGCTAATCAAGGTATGGTGAACTTTAAGGACACAACACATCACTTTATTTGCAGTAGTTCTTTTGCAAAGTTGAAAAGACCCTATAAGATAGTGAAGGGACAGACAAAGGGACACTCAGGCTGATTATTTCTGATAAAGTCTTCTGGCTGATCTTCACTCTCATCTCAGGCACAGGGTACCTTCCTGCTCGTCCAAGGTTTCTGACACACTGGGGATGTGGTTGCAACACTGTGTGTCTTGTACAGTAATAGACTGCAGAGTCCTCAGATGTGAGGCTCCTGAGCTCCATGTAGACTGTGCTGGAGGATGTGTCTGCAGTGAGAGCGGCCTTGCCCTGGAACTTCTCACTGTAGTCAGTATTACCATTTTCAGGATTAATGACTCCAATGCACCCCAGGCCCTGTCCAGTTTTCTGCTTCACCCACAGCATGGCATAGGTTTAAGAAGGAGAGAGGCACATAGGGCTCTCTTTCGCCTAGCTGAGCTGACTAGGAAGCATTTTGTGGGTCTGTGCCGCTCAGATACAAACCTGGTCACTGGCTCTCTTGTGTGAGTACTTTTCCCCATTAAACTACCATTTGTCAACCTATCTCTGACTCCACTTTGTAATTATCAACACCACACCATACTCATAAATTAAATATAAAATAATAAGTTATTGATACAGAAAATTATGATTTCACAACCTATGACTTTTAAAAATTTCAAAAACTGGTGAAAGTGTATAAATTCATTCTTGATGTCTACTCTATTCATGATTGTACATGAATAGGACACAAGACTATAATTACTGCATCCATTGTATTTGTGTTTGCACAAGAGCTTTTCTTATTTTTAAATTTAATTTAATCTACATTTTTATATACATATACAAAACTGGCACAGATTTTTGACACTTTCCTACCCACCCACTTTCATGTTTATTCACTCACTGAAAAAATAAAAGAAAAACAAAATCCACAAATACAACAAAATTCATCACAGTCCCTGTTTTGTTCTTAAACTGCTTTTCCGTAGAGTGGGTGATGTAGCCTGTGCTGCTCTACTGTGGAAAACTGACTTCCTCCCAGCAGTTGTCAATTGTGAATGGCTTCATTGCCACTGCTCCGTGGTTGGATTTTGTCTGGATTGTGTAAATGGAGTTCTTAGTTGGTCTAAATAGAAAAAAAAAACCCTGGAGTCAGATATAGAGAAAAATGCTGAGAGATCAGAAAGCAGCATACCAAAGCCACCTTTACCTCATTAACTTCCCAGCAGAAATGAGAGCCAGTTTCTGTTTCTTCCTGCTTATATCCACTCTCTGCCCAGCTATCTCACCTGTCTGTCTATACAGACCTCCAGACCTCTATGGTTAGCTAGTGGCAAGCTCCATCTTGTGATCTTCAGACAAGCTTTATTTGTGCAAGCAAGATAGCCCCAAAAAATCTCTGTTCACATGTACATCTGCTATATTATGTACTGAAAAAGTTTCCTTGATGCTGCCCATAACTTTTGGTTCTTGAAATCATTCCTGCCACTCTTCTTCATAGGTTCCTGAGCACTGAGGGCAGGGTTGTGACAAAGTCTTCCCATTTGGGAATGAGCATGCGAAAGGCTCTCCCTCTCTGAATGTCATCAAGTTGTGGATTTAGTGTCGCTCTTCTTAAACACAGCAAGTGTGAAACAGAACATTGGGACAGCTGGCTGAGCTCTGCTGCCAACTGCAGAGCCTTTCCTGTCCCTGAGATATGACCTCATCATAAAACAGCACCTTCCAGTTATCATTAATCAGAATGTTGTGGAACTTTTTAGGGTACATTGTGGATCATCAAACCTGCTATAAAAACACTTTTCATGAAGAGGACGAGTTCTCCCCAACCATCCCAGACTCCTCTAATGGAATCTGGGGTTTCTTTGTCTCCCTGACAGGACTTCCTCCTTCTTATCCATTCTCCATGTTGCCTGCACATTACCAACTGCCAATCCTCCATTCCTGTCAGTGATTGGGGCTGTGGTAGTATGAACTAGAATGTCCCCCAAACGGCTCATATAATGAATACTTGGTCCTCAGTTACAGGCACTCATTGTGTAGTATGAGTAGGTGTGGTGTTTTTGGAGAATGTGAGTCAATGGGGGAAGGGTTAGAGGACCTACACATTCATGGCATTGTCAGTGTGCCTGTCTGCTGTCTGCTTGTGGATCAAACCATGAGCCAACAACTGCTCCTGCCACTCAGCCTTTAGTTTGCAAATCATGGAATCTAATTTTGGAAACCATAATCCCAACTAAGCTCTTTCTTTCTTTACATGTTCCCTTGGTCTTGCTGTTTTATACAGCTACAGAATAGAGACTAAGACAAATTTTCCCAGTGTTTTGCACAGTGAGAGGAACTTCGCAGAGAACAATGCTGGAATTTCTGTGACTCTTAGAGACATGAGCTGGCTCTCGATGCTAACACGACACCCCCAAAACCCAAAGTGATCTCTGCTATATTTAGATAAAGTGGCAAATGTATGTGAGAGATTTTCTAGGTGAGTAGATGTCACTTCTCATGAACATTAGCATGTGATCAGATTCAGATGTTCAATACCTTTGGTGGTCTGATCCCATATTCAGGTCCTGTAGATGATAATAAACCATCCTTGAAAGGCCGTCTCCATACAAACACTGAACTGACTTTACTGAAGGTCCAGTTTATAAAAATACCATGATGAGCAGAGCTGAAATTCATGGAGTAATAAACTGAATTAGCTAAAAGCACAGCTGGATCATGTATGAACCTGACGTGCACCATTGTCAGGGAGAGGAGGCGAGGTTTGAGACTTGGTAGGGATTATGTTCCTGTATATGGGCCCCATCTTTCCCTTGATTTTCCCTTAAATATAAGTTCTACTCTAATAAGGAAATGTAAATGAAGATTTGCTTGAATCTGAGAAGAAAAGACACCAGAGCCCCCATAACCTCCTCGTGTGATTTCAGTGACGTGGACGGAGATGTTTTTACCCTCATAGCTGTCATTTTGCAATTTATTCATCTGTGAATCTGCCTCCTATTTTTAAATAACAGCAGAAATATTCGAGATGTATTGAGGAAAACAGGTATCCACCGCACAAATATTAGAGTCTTGCTGGGAACTGTAAGATGAAAGGAGCTTAAGCAGCTGGTAAGTGTGCAGAGTTTTGTCATCACAGTCTCCGGGGATGGATGTGTGCTCCCTGTGTGCTCTGCGCCCCCTGGTGGCTATGAGCGGCCTCATAGTGAGGTTTATGTCTGGGTTCACACTGAGATCCCCTCACTGTGTTAATAACACAGTAATAAGTGGCGGTGTCCTCAGACTTCACACTGTTCATTTGCAGGTACAGAGTGTTCTTGGCATTGTCTCTGGAGATGGTGAACCGGCCCTTCATGGATGGTGCATAGTTTGTGACACTGCCACCATAGTTAATTACTCCAACCCACTCCAGCCCCTTGTTGGGAGACTGTCAGACCCAGTTCATCAAGTAGTCACTGAAGGTGAATCCAGAGGCTGCACAGGAGAGTTTCAGGGACCCCCCAGGCTTCACCAGGCCACCCCCAGACTCCACCAGCTGCACCTCACATTGAACACCTGCAAACATAAAAATTCTTGATCACGAAATCATCACACATGTCCATTGTCCCTCAGATTAATGTCCAGTCACACAGTCAGCATCTACTGCTCTCCATAAATTACCTTTTAAAAGAGCAACAAGGAAAATGCAGCTCAGCCCCAACTCCATGCTGATCCCTGAGTGAAGTCTTGGGATCCACAGCTGAGCTCCTCTGTCTGAGCTGTAAGGTTAGGACTGGGCTGCTTTTCATGAGCAGAGAGAGGGCCCATTTGCATGTCTTCCTGCTTTATAGCAAGCTCTGTAGTGGAGCCTGGAGATGGCAGGTCTTGGGTTATTTGTTAATGTTCTGGAGGAATCAGATCATGATGTTAATGTTGGGGAAGGGTATTAAATTACATCATTACATCTGTGGGACTCCTAAAAGTGGGAGCAGGGCTGTCTGTGAACCTTCTGCTGACTTTGCCACCCTTTTCCTCATACTAAATTGTGTCATCAACTTGACCCGCCATGTTTTGTTGATATCCATGGGAGGCACGCCCTCCACTGAAGATAAATGGAGGAGTGGTTGGGGAGTCATGGGGAAATGGGCAGGATTCTTGGAGGAGTGGAAAGAGGTGAAACAACAGTTTGATAATAAATTAATAAATAAAAATAAATGAATATGAATTTCTATAAGGCCATATTGAAATAAGAATCCTGAAACATAAGTTATCATATATCCTTAGAGTATATAGAATCCATAAGCACAACAATCAAAGCAGGAATACTATGAGTAATCAAAAGTGGACAATGGAGTAAGAGAAACATAAATTAGGAAGCTATTATAAAACAAAAGGTCTGGATAATCAACAGTTCAAAGATCCATAGTTTGGTATTTGAGATTTTCTTTAGTTGGTGGCATAATTTTGTGCTCTTCAGATTTTGGTGTGTTTTTGTGGATCTGATGGTATATTATTGTTGTCAAAATAATAGATTTTTTAAAATTGTATGAAAAATTAGTGAGATGTAGATGAACTTTTCATTTACTTATTAGTATTGTCCCACTGCTTGTTCTGATAATGCTCTATAATTATGTGAGATACGTGCCTGCAAAAAGATGAGTTGAAAGAACATGGATGAGATTTCTATTTTTTTTTTTTTTTTGGTTTTTCAAGACAGGGTTTCTCTATGGCTTTGGAGGCTGTCCTGGAACTAGCTCTTGTAGACCAGGCTGGTCTCAAACTCACAGAGATCCGCCTATCTCTGCCTCTGGAGTGCTGGGATTAAAGGTGTGCACCACCACTGCCCAGCCGTGGATGAGATTTCTATTTTATATTAATGTCTGAGTCTTTGAAAAGATGTAACTTCATGGATAGACAGTGCTCATCCTAGACAACCTGAGTTATTAATTGAAGACCACTATGTCTGGCACATAAAAACCCACAATGAGTAAAAGGTCAGAGAGGCCCCACAGGTCCTGTGAGGTATTGCATTGTTCTTACTTCCCCACAATAACTCCATAGACCAGTCTTGTTTCTGAGAAAGAATTTTAAAACTGAATAGATTGTAAGAGCCAGAAGAGGTGGATGACTCCAAGGAAACAGTGTCTTCTAGAGAAATCAGGATTGATTGATGCACACATGAACTCACAGAGTGTGAAAGCCTTCACAGGGCCTGAATCAAGTCAAGCCAGACAGGGTCCCAGTGTTGAAAGAGGAACATGGACAGAGGCTCTCATCCCTAACCAAGAATTTTCTACAACTGACAAATAGTTGCAAAGCAAAATCTGTGGAATCCCTTTGTCCATGTTAACCCATTTAAGGTTGGACATAAGTGCAACATTAGATAATCAATAGAAAATATTTCAATGGTATTTTTTAAATTTTTGGTCTCATGCTACATTGTTTGTGCATTTCCTTTTCATCTTACAGCTCTTTTACCCATATCTCATGACCGAAAGTTGTGTGTTTTTATGAGCTTTGTGTGCATGGTTTCATTTTTTTCTCAGTTTTTTAAGGCCTTATATTTTGATCCTTCTATGTTTTTACTTTCTTTCTTTCTACAAAGAGAAAGGAAGGGTGTGATATTCAGTGGATGGGTAGGTAGGAAGAATACAGAAGCATATGGAAAAAGGACAGTCAATGACCAGAATAACCTAAATTGGTTTTCTTCATATTCAACATAAAAAGTAAATAAAAACTGATAAAAACAAACAAGAATATGCAAATCTGTGAAGCATTCAACAAAGAATCTTCACTGTGTTGGAGCATGGAAATATCACATGTCAATAACAACAGGAGCAGGTCAGTTAAAAGACTATAAGAAAGAAAACCACAAAGGAAACAGAGTCCCCTCCACACCAACCTCATCTCTCCACTGGTGATTCTTGGCTTCATTGTGCACCCTGCTGGTTCTGAGCTCCCTTACTGGTTTTTTGTCATTGCTTACACTGTAGCTGCACTCTCTGTCTTGATTGGTAGTAACAAAACCCTGAATCTTCAGTGCTTACAGAGCTCAGTGTAGGGATAGAAGGCTTTGTTTACTGGGAGATACTGACTGGATATTTCAGAGATGGATTTCATGTTGTGTCAATATTACTGTCAATGTCCTTCTCAAAGTTAGGATTCTCTCAGGTTTCAGTAGGATCCAGCTCTAGTAGTGCCCCATATAATAAAATCACAACAGTATAGAGCAGGGTCATTTCTGCCTTCATCAGACTTTACCTGGGGTAGAGAGACCTGATGTCAGAGACACCCAGTAAGTCTTCAGGTCAGCTGTTGCTCTGTATCCATGTATGACACATTCAGATACACATGTCAGCATCATTTTTAGGCTCAGAGAAGGGCCGTTGCACACCTGCTATTGAGGGAAATATCCCATAATTAGGTAACAGCATTTTTGCATCTCTGACCTTCTGGCTCCTCTGTCCAAACATGGAACCTTCATCGATGTATAATCCATTGCAAGAACCCTTCCTACTGCCTGCCTTTGATGGTGATGTGTGTGGTGAGTTATTTTTTTCATAGAAGCAATGTCAGATAGTCCCATGTTTCAAGACACACAATTTGATAATAGACTAAATATCACTGTAACATTGAAACACCTTGGAAAAGGAACCAAGGAAAGAAAATGAATCCCTTAAAAGAAATCACCATTAATCCCAGAAATCTCCATGGTGAGATGATAATCTACAAAGCCAACATTGGAGCTGGTTCAAAACCCCTAAAAAATGTTCTGGGATTGAATCTGAACACCAGGACACGTGAGGTACATAGACCTGGGAAATCACACCAGACTGAAAGACTCTCATTCTTTAGACACAAGGAAGGACAGTGAAGAATCTGATCCCGGCTGAGTTCCAGAGTCCTGTGAACAGAGGCAGCTGGTGCATCAGGATATCACTTGAGACATTCTCAGAACTCATGTGAGAGGGACAGTGGAGGGGTGTAGGTATGAGGATGTCTCATCTTCTCCACTTTAGGGATACTGAGTGTGAAAGGGGACAGTCTTGGTTAATTTATTTTCTTCTAAACTCTTTTTCCAAGTCACAAAAATCATATATGAGGCTTGGTATTACTATTTTGACAGAGAACATTTCCTTTTAGAAAAAAAATATGCAGAGAAAAATGAGACATAAAATCCTAAATGCAGTGAGTGACAGATTGTGTGATTATCCCCAGCTTCTCCCTCTCTCATTAACTGAGCTGAGGGCTGCACAGGGCAGTGCATCACACCTGTGACCAGGTCTCCCAAAGCAGAGCTACAGGGACTCAGCACTGTGACTGGAGCATCCAGGCCTGAGATCCCAGGTCACAGTCAAATATTCCAGCTGAGAAAACCCCTCCCCCAGAGGACAGAAGTTACAGAGAGAATTACAGATGCTGCTGCTGCTGGCTGTGATGACGATGACTGGGTGTCTGACACCTCATGTGTGAAAATGTGTGGCCTTGTTAGATGTATGTCCATTGGATGTTGACCTCCCAATAAGGTTCCCATGTAATAAAACATATATGTGCAATACGACTTAACAGAGAACTTTTACTGTAGTAAGTTTGGAGTCTTGTCACAGTAACTACATCACGAGTATCACGTGGTCTCTGCAGTTATTTAAGGTCAGGACAGGAAACCTTAGGGTCTCAGAGGACTCTCTCACTCTCCAGATGTTTCTCTCACCCACTGGATTTTCTTTCCTGGAGAAATTTGTATCTATAGCGCCCCCTGCTGGTCCTGAGCATCATCAGATTGAGGTTGTTTCTGGGCACTCAGGGAACCAGCTCACTGTGTCTGCTGCAGTGTAAGGCAGGGCTGTGTTCTCCGTGGTAGCAGAGCTGTGGTAGCGCTTGTGTGGGTGTCAGATGTCATCTCTTTCCTTACCATAACCGTGTCTCTATAATCTACCTCGTTTTTTATTGTGTGTGCCCCAATAAGGAATGGTGAAATGGGGCTCTAGTCATTCAGTACATTAATATTGTCTGCATTTCCATTAATGTTGACACAAATGACCTCTTTTATGGATGTTATGGCTGTATATATATATGTGTCTGCAAACCTCAGGATTATTTTTCTATATTTCCTTGTATTTCTGTTCATTAATGTTACGAACTTATTTTAACAGAAAGCCAGGAATATTCCATCATCATAAACAGAGGAAAAGCCTCGAGGCTTCTAAAAGAAATTGGCAAAGAATAACTGCTGGGAAATGGGGCACTAGTTTTCTAGTGGTGTAGCTAATATCAGGTATAGCTTGATATAGCTAAGTGCCAAGATGACACCACTCACACTCACACTCAGTCATGAAGTTCTAATTAGATTCAATGGGTCACAAATAAAAAGAGACACACAGCTAGACACATCAAGGAAAGGAAATCTTTCACAAGAAAGGAACAGGATGACAAAAGTGAGAGAGTGAAGGTGATTAATATTAATTACATGAATTGATAAAACTGTCAAGTAAAAAATTGAAGAAAAGAGAAATTTATTGGCAGAGAAAAAGTCCAGATCATCTCTGGGATAGAGGTACACACCTATATAGACTGAGGCATGTCAGATGTGAATTTTTTTTTGGAATTTTAGTCATTGAGCCTAGATTTCCTGTGGGCTCATGTCTGAAATGCAAAGATTGAAAGAAAGAATCCTCACTGAGGGGCTGTCTCCCATCAGAAAAAATTCTGCAGCTTCCTTCAAATGTCTAAAATATCTAACACTGGTGACAAAGACAGGGTTATTTCTGCATCTCTAAATGACAAACTGCATAGGAAAATGGGCATGTCTACTTATAAAGAAAACAGACGTGCATAGAACTGGTTTCTGTTTCTATAGGTCAACATATAGATTTTTATTTTGATATTTTTAAAGGAAACTGTTATATTTGGGGGAAGCTCAGGTTCCCAAAGGAAACAAATGCTTAGCCACACGCTGCACCTGCTCCTGGGCTGACTCTGAGTTCCAGTGTGCTGTGTGTGGGACTCCTGCTAGAGATGAGCTCTAATGCTCTTCCCAAGCCCACAGCAGGGAGCGATGTGTGTCTGACCATGGTGACCCTCAGTGTGTTCATCACCCCACATGTGGCTGTCACATCTAACACAGAAGTCAGTCTTGAGGGCAACTCTTCCTTATATTAGTTTCTGGAGAAGATGAAGCTGAAGAAGTATGAGTTATCTTCTGTGACTCCATGAGTGACCCTTGAATGACAAACAGACACTGATACTGAGAACCTGTCACCAGGCTCAGGAGTTGACATGACAGTCTTATGATCCACCCCAGTTTTTCCCCAGAGACTTTAAGCCTGTGTGAGTAGATTGCTGTGCTCAGCCATGTAGGGCGTCTCCAATTTCCCCTGGAGATCAGGAGCATATTTTCAATTTGGGAGCCCCGTAATTACAGGTGGGAGTGGACAGAACACGGTTTCTCCTGGTGCTTTATCTTGTCAGAGGACATCTGTTGGGCTTCCATAGGAAACTTCAAGCAGCATTTCTAATTAGCAAGGCTTCTGTAACATAATTGTCCAACAGAAACCACTCTCACCAGAAATTATACCTAGTGGGATGTCATCCATATCAGTTACTCAACATCATATGTGTAGGTGGAGGGATTGTCTGCTACAGGAACTTGAGTGACTGCTGTCCAGTAAAGAGACAGCTCACAGTCATAAATCTATGGGGACACCCTAGTGCCAGATCCCACCTGGTTTCTGTTCCTCAACTTATGCAAAAGCAAGTGCTCTAGAGCACCAGGCTGAACCCCAGGGAGCCCGTGGATGACAGAGGTGATGGCTTTCACTGCAGGTCTGTGCTCTGCGACAGGCTTGAACTGAACACAGGGTACGGGGAAAGCTGTGAATAATAGGACAGGGATTAAGTGTCATATTCCAAACACTCTTTCAGTTCTGCCATTGAAATGAATCAGATTTTCAAATAAGTTATGTGAAATATAAATGGCAGAGCAAATCAGCTGTCCTACAAGAATTGTATTTAGAAAATATCTTTCAGATTTTCCTTTGTATTTTCTCCTATTGTTGAAATAGATATTTTCACACTGTCATGAATACCATGAAAACCTAAAAGTGGAAGCCAATATGTATAAACAAAAAGACTGTATGATAAAACAAATTAACAAACCAAAACAATGCTCTGATTTAACATTACAAAACAAAGAACGACCAAAGATCCCAAGGAGTTGTTTTGTGTTGGGCACCTACTACTCAACATGGACATATCACTGAGAGGAGTCTGTTTGACCAGAGAGACTATATTACAGATGACTAAATTTCATTTGCAAAGAGCTATCAGAATTTCCACATGATCAAAATATTTCTCCAAAATGTTTATTCAATAGTCTTAGAAGCATACACTCAAATTATCACCAACATGGGGACATTGGGGTCTTTGTTGTAAATTTAAAACTTCTCATTCTCTGAGTCTTGGAGCCAGATTGACCAGGAAACTTGTTAGTATAGTGAGAATGGATTCCTAAACAAAGGCAAACACATCAGGATCTGAATCTCCACAGTAGAAGCTCACAAGAAGGACACTGCCCAGACCACACAGCAGCCATCCCTTGGCTCCAGATATGTGCCTGAGCTCTGAGAGTACAGAGATAGAACCAGACTCATCTAATTCAAGACAGAAACAGAAGACACCGTGATGAATGCAGTAATGAAAATAATTTAATTACAATTCCAATGCTACCAATTCTTAGCCTTATGTCTACAGCCCTCCAGAAGAGGAGAAGGGGTTGGACAACACAAGGTGCTTACTGTGACTGAGCCTGTCTCCCCTTCAACTTGGTTCCCTCTGAATTAATAATACTGTGCAGTCATGTGTCTGCCCTAACCACAGCGTGAGGGAAAAGTCCACCTGAGTATCCAGAGCTTCCCCAACAGCTGATCCTGGTGACCACAGAGAATCACTCTTTCCTCATAGAAACCTTCTGCATTTTGTTTGGTAGGTCTAGGTGACATAGTTGTATTAAGAATGTTTGTCAAAGTAGAAGTCATAATTTTTAGAGGTATGATCAATTCCTAGAGTCGTTAATTACAAAATGGGTCCCCCATAAAATCAGAAGACGAAGAGGTCACCTAGATAATACAGAAAAAATAATCAATTATGCCTGAACCTGGGCTTTATGTGTGCTGAGCGCCCCCTGCTGGCTATGAAACCCTATCAGTGAGCTTTTTGTCTGGGCTCACACTGCAGACTCCTCACTGTGTCAGCTGTACAGTAATAAGTGGTCTTGTCCTCAGTTCTCAGGTTGTTCATTTGCAGGTAGGCCATGCTTTGGGTATTATCTCTGGAGATGGTGAATCTGCCTTTCACCGAATCCACGTAATCGGTTGCATAATTATAACTTTTACTGTCTATTCTAGAAACCCACTCCAGTCCCTTTCCTGGAGCCTGGCGGATCCAGCTCATGCCATAGTCAGTGAAGGTGAATCCAGAGGTCGAACAGGAGAGTTTCAGTGACCCTGCAGGCTTCACCAATCCTCCACCAGACTCAACCAGCTGCACCTCACAGTGGACACCTGCAAACAGAGAGGATCCTGTTCAAGAAATTGTCACAAAGTCTACTGTCTCTCTCATTCAAGTCTCCTTACACTCAGTATCCCGTGTTATCTACCTTTTAAAAGAGCAACAAAGAAAAACCAGTGCAGCCCCAACCCCATGTTGATTGTTGTGTTTCCAGTGCTGCTCACTGAATGGGAAGACAGGGCTAGAGTCCTCTGCCTGACCTGCGGGGTGAGGCCAGGGCTGGTTTTATGAGCAGAGGTAGGCAGTATTTGCATATCTTCCTGGTATATATTATTCTCTGGTGTGTGTGGGCCTTAGAGGCAGTAGGAAGTATTTCAAATGTCTGAGAGATAATGAAAAGTGATGGCCATGATTTCACTAAAATATTATTCATTTTTTATAAAAAGCTTCCATATCCTAAATTTAAATTTTCCCCCCTTTACATGTAGTCTTTACTGATTTTCTTACCAGATATTATACAATTAGTTCATAGATGTTTTAAAAATTAAAAATTACAATTTGATAATTCAAGGAGAACTGATGGAAAGATCAATGATTATGAAGTATACATGAAATTACTGTAATGAAACTGGGATAGGGACAGCACTGTGAAAATTTACCATGCATACATATTAAATAAACAGTAACAGTACAGAGGCCACTCCTTGTGAAATACTAAACACATCACAAAGTACTTTTACATATATGCTTCATGATTGTGTTTGATGTTGTAGTTAAAAATCTTTGAATTTTGTGCCATTAATTTTCCTCAAACTAAATATAAGTTCCTATGTGTGGTTACCACAGGAAGGAAAGGTGTCTGTTACATGGTCTGTAGTGCCATGATTTTAATGCATTTCCATATCTCCTGAGCATGTAGGATTTTCTTAGTAGCTGTGTGATGAGTCTCAAGAGGCCATTGAATAGCCACCCCTGTATTAGAAAGGAGAGTTGGGAATTAATTGTTTAATTGATATATCAATTCATTTATTAGAGAAACATTGGCATTCCTAAGAGTTCTTATTGACTATGACATTGTTGTTTCTGTGGCAATTGTAGAAATGTGCTGCATTTAAAGCAACTAAATTCAGTGAGCTGTTGATCTGAAGTCATTTCTGCTTTGAGTCCTTTGATGACCAAATCATTGCTCTGACAGGTTTCACTCAGTCAGCCCTGTTATGTGCAGATAAGCCAAGGAAGAAACTCCAGACAGAGGCAGTGACCTCCTTGCTGTTCCTCCTTCGCATCTGTCCCACAGACTCCACCACACAGCAAGTCTCAACAGCAACAAGAATATTAAAATAGCTTCCTATGATCTACCAGACCAACATGGAATAAAGTCGATATCAACAACCACAGAAAAACAGAAGGCTACAAACTCCTGTAAACTAAACAACTTCCTCCTGAATAACGGCTGGGTCAAGGAAGAAAGAAACAAGAAACAAATGAAAGACCTCACTAGCCTTCAATGACAATGAATGCACAAGATATACAAACACTGGACACTATGAAAGGAGTGACGAGAGGAAAGTCCATAGCACTTCTTTCCTGCATAAAGAAATTGGATAATTCTCATACAACAGACTTTACTGAAAACCACAGAGCATGAGTGGGTTTGACCTAGGGTCTCTGCATATATGTGCCAGATGTGTAGTATGGTCTTCTTGTGGGACTCCTAAAAGTGGGAGCAGGGGCTGTCTGTGAATCTTCTGCTGACTTTGTGAAACTTTTCATACTGAGTTGTGTCATCAACTTGACATGCCATGTTTAGTTGATATCTATGGGAGGCACGCCCTCCACCGAAGAGAAATGCAGGAGTGGATGGGGAGTCAGAGGGAAATGGACAGGATTCTTGGAGGAGTGGAAAGAAGTAAAACAGCAAATTGTTAAATAAATTAATAAATAAAAATAAATGCATAGGTATTTTATAAGGTCATATGAAATAAGGATCCTGAAACATAAGTTATCATATATCCTTAGAGGATATAGAATCCATAAGGCACAGCTAATCAAAGCAGGTATATTCTGCAAGTAATCAAACGTGGACTATGGAGTAAGAGAAACATAAATTAGGAAGCTATTATAAAACAAAAGGTCTGGATAATCAGCAGCTCATAGATCCACAGATTTGTATTTCAGATTTTCTTTAGTGGAGGGAACAACTTTTTGTTCAGAATTTGGTGTGTTTTTATGGATCTGATGGTATATTATTGTTATCAAAAATAATAGATTTAAGAAAATTTTATGGAAAATTAGTGATGGTGATGAGCTTCTCAATTAGATATTAGTGTTGTCCCACTGCTTGTTCTGATCATGCTCCATGTTATGTGAGATATGTGCCTGCAAAAAAGATGAGCGGAATGAACGTAGATGAGATTTCTATTTATATTAACTTCTGAGTCTTTGAAAAGAGGTAAATGCATGGGTGGACAGTGCTCATCACAGACAACCTAAGAGAGTAATTGAACACCACTATTCTGGGTACATGAAAACTCCCTATGAGGTAATGTTCAGAGAGGCCCCACAGGTTATGAGAACACTATGAGGTATTGCATTGCTGTCACTTCCCCACAATAACTCCATAGGCCAGACTTGTTTCTGAAAAAGAATTGCAAAAATGAATAGATTGTAAGAGCCAGAGAAAGAGGATGACTGCAAGGAAACAGGGTCTTCTAGAGAAATCAGGATTGATTGATGCACGTGGGAACTCACAGAGTGTGAAAGCCTGCACAGGGCCTGAGCCAAGTCCAGCCAGATTCAGTGCCAGTGTTGAGAAAGGGACATGGACACAGGTCCTCATCCCTAACCACAAAGTTTCTACAACTGACACTGCTTGCAAAGGAAAAACTGTTGTTCTCCAGTGGAATCCCTTTGGGCATATTAACCCATCTAAGGGTTGACACACGTGCAGCTGTAGACAATCAATGGAAAACGATCTCTATGGTGATTTTTTTAGATATTGTGTCACTTACCACACTGTTTGAGCATTTCCCTTTCATCTCACTGCTCTTTTGCCCATATCTTATGGTTGCACAGTTGTGTGTTTTTTCAAGGTTTATTTGCATGGTTTTCTTTTTTCTTAGATTTTTAAAGTCTTATATTTTAATCCTTCTCTTTTTATTCTCATACTCTCTACAAAGAGAAAGGAACAGTGTGATATTCAGTGAATGGAGAGGTAGGAATTATACAGAAGGATATGGACAAAGGACAGTCAATGACCAGAATAACCTGGATTAATTTTCTTCAGATACATCATAAAAAGTAAATAAAAACTGATTAAAACAAAGAAGAACATACAAATCTGTGAAGTGTTTAACAAAGAATCTTCACTGTGTTGGAGCATGGAAATGTCATATGTCAATACCAGCAGGTGCAGGTCAGTTAAAAGACTCTAAGAAAGGAAACCACAGAGGATACAGAGTCCCATCCACAATAATCTCATCTCTGCCTGGGATTCTTGGTGTCACTGTGCCCCCTGCTGTTTCTGAGCTCCCTTGCAGGTTGTTTTATCATTGCTTACACTGAAGCTGCACTGTCTGTCTTGATCAGGAACACATCCCTGAAACTTCAGTGCTCACAGAGCTCAGCAGCAGGGATAATAAATGGCTTTGTTTAATGGGAGATGCTGACGGGATGTTTTAGAGATGGATTTCATGTTGTGTCAATATTACTGCCAATGTCACTCTCAAAGCCAGGCTTTCCACAGGTGTGGTAGGATCTAGCTGTAGCAGTTCCCAATAAAATAATATGAAAAATGTATAGAGCAGGGTCTTTGCTGCCTTCATCAGACTGTACCTGGTGAAGAGCACCTGAGGTCAGAGACACACAGTAAGTCTTCAGGTCAGCTGTAGTCCCCACATACGTGTCTGACACATTCAGAAACAGGACTCAAGGTGAGGAGGAGGCAGCACCTTAGGACTCACAGATCAGTTAACAGCTCTAAAAAAATGGTGCACTGAGAAGGAAGTGGAAACCAAGCAAAGTTACACTGTAAGTTAATCTATATCCTGAACTCCGACTGGGGGAGAAGAGGAGAGTACTTTGCCAATATTCCTAATGGATGGGAGTACATGTCATTAGACAACGCTCTCTCTCTCTCTCTCTCTCTCTCTCTCTCTCTCTCTCTCTCTCTCTCTCTCTCTGTGTGTGTGTGTGTGTGTGTGTGTGTGTGTGTGTGTGTGTCTTTCTCTCTTTGTCTTTCTCTCTCTTTCTATCTTTACAATATTTACAATGCAATGGGTAGATGGAGCCTCAGCTGGACATCTCTCATAACTAATTGAAGCCTCCAAATCTGGGAATGGGTTATGTCTAATTGAGTAATTGGCCTAGGCCCTGCCCCAAATGATAGGACAGACTTTGATGGTCCCCCGTGGAAGGCCTCACTATCCCTGGGGAGTGGGTGGGGTGAGTTGGGTGGTTAGTGGGAAGCATGGAAGGATGGGAGGGCAAGGGAATGGGGGGATTGATATGTAAATAGGAGTGCTTCTCAAATTGAAACCAATATTTAAAATAAAAGACATTGAGATTGCCAAGTATCACAGCATTTATCCTTCACCAAATGCTGTATAGAATATGCCACCACCAAAGGACTGTGAGAGTTGATGCTGTATCAGAGTAGCTCCATGTTCTGTAAAGGCTTTAGTGTGTAGATCAGGGCACTAAGGCTTGCAATGCCGACAATATGAGACCAGAGATCAATGCATAGAGTCAGAACCTATCTTCATTTAACATGTACATGCATCTGCCTATTGTGTGAGATTTGTGTAAAATTATTTAATGACACTTTTAACCAATTAGAAGAATTACACTGGCATGGAAGTACCTAATAATAAAAAATATGTCTTACAGTCTAAGAGGCTAATGACTTTGCTGGTGCCCCAGCCAGAATAAAGAATATACACCGAGGCCATTTAGGACTTAAGACTGCTATAGAACTATATATATTTACCCTGTTCCTTTAACTTTCCTTTAAGAGAAGAACATAACCACCAACCATACTTGCTTTGGATTTCCCAAGTTAGCAACTGACACAAAGTAAAATAATGCACAGTTCTAAACTTAAGTGATGTACTCTTCCATGCTCCTGAATCAAGAGTAACTATTGCATGTGTGGTATTATATGGGCTGTGACAATCATTTGATGAAAACACAAAACTTATGTTTAAATAAATCTTATAAAATGAATGCCCAGAATAGTGGAAGAAAACAGAGAGATATTGATGGATGAACAACGATGATTGTAGCACAAAAAGAAGAGTGAGGGAGAGAGAAAGGGTGAGAAAGAAAGAGAGAAAGAGAGAGAAAGAGTGAGTGTGAGAGAGAGACAGAAACAGAAACACAGAGAGAGGAGACAGGAGGAGAAATGGAGATGGAGAGAGATTTAGACTCATCTAAGACAGTTACAAGAACAAAAGAAGACCAAGGGGGTGTGATTTAGAGAACTCAAATCTGGACTTTCTCTTGGTTAAATGACACCAAAAGGAAGTCTTGGATTTCTTTCCTTGATGTGCTGTGTAAGGATTTATAGTGAGAAATTACCAATATGAAGCCAAGTAGAAATATAAGTAGAAATATACTTACAGAGCTACCTAGCCAGCTGGCGTGGCAGCAGTCTCTACGCAAGCCGAAAGGGGTGAAAACTCAGCCAACTCAAACGCTCACTCTATATCACCCTGACCACACCTTCGTAGGTGTGGTCAGGCAGACCTGTAGCCAGCCCCTAAGCAGGCAAGGATGCAGGTTCCCCTACAAGGATTATTGCTGAGTTTATTTTGGATGTGTTTGAATGTATGCATTTTAGAATCTTGTGTGAGCAATCACTAATGAATTGAATCTACTCATTTGGTGCCATGAGTTGCTAGCATTTAATGTATGAATGTGATATTTTGGATCCATCAGTTTTAGGGAAGGTTAGACTCAACTCATGAGAGGCAAGATCCCTTGCTGAAATGCCTGCCATCAAAAGCAACAGGAGCCTCGACATCTCCCAAAACTTCTTCTGTTGTCTGCCTGGGTGGTTGAGAGGTCCTGAAGTGTAGAGGAACCTCTAGCAATGCCTGCTTAGGGGCTGGTTACAGGTTCCCCTACACTGAAGAAAAGGGAAATTTACACTGCTTAGGTCAATGGCACCAATAGGTGGATCTGTGCTCTGAGAGCACCCCTGTTTAATGTCTTTTTTCTCTTCCTCTGTCTAATTGAGTTTGATTTTACCTATAATCACATCACAAAGAAAGAATAGGGCTTTCCATGAATCACATCACAGCTCTGCCTTCTCATTTGATCTCAACATGTTCTCACTGCAGGAAATCATCAGACTCTGCAGTATTTGCATTTGCATAGCAGATAAAAATCTCTAACATTTAAGAGATACTCATGTAGAAATGAATTGCCACAGTTTGTCCTTTTTGTGTTATAAAATAAAAAGCATGTCAGTGGTAGTGGTCCCTTGTAAAGAGCTGATCAAAATGTGATGCCCTGTAGGAGCATTCTTTTTTAAATTTATTTGAATTAGAAACAAGATTGTTTCATATGTCAATCCCAGTTCCCTCTCCCTCCCCTCCTCTCCTACCACCCCCAACAACTAATACCCTACCTTTCTGCTCCACAAGGAGGGTGAGGCCTTCCATAGAGGGTTTCAGAGTCTTTCATATCCTTTCGGATAGGGCCTAGGCCCACATCTGTATGTCTTGCCTCAGGGAGTATCTCTCTATGTGGAGTGGACTCCCAAAGTCCACACCTATGCTAGGGATAAGTACTGATCTACTACAGGAGGCCCCATGGATTTCTGAGGTCTCCTCACTGACACCCAGGTTCCTGGGGTCTGATTAAGTCCCATGCTGGTTTCCCAGCTATCAGCCTGGGGACCAAGAGCCCCTCCCCCACTGTTGTTAAGGTCAGCTGGTTCTGAGGGTTTCACCAGCCTTTGCTCATCATTAGTCCTTCTCTGCAACTGAATTCCAGATCAGTTCAGTGCTTAGCTGTGGGTGTCTGCTTCTACTTCCACCATCTGCTGGATGAGGGCTAACAGGTGGCATATAAGTCAGTCATCAATCTCATTATCAGGGGAGGGCATATAATCCTCTGTTGCTTAGATTGTTAGTAGTTGTCATTGTTGTAGATCTCCAGACCTTTCCCTAGAGCCTGATTTCTCTTTAAACCTAAAGTGTCTCTCCCTCTATTATGATATCTGTTATCTTGTTTTTCTTCTATTCTCCCCCCGTCTCTTTCTGCTCCCTCGTGTCCTCCTCACCCCTACATTTCTCCCCTTCTCATTTTCCTAGCTCCCTCTCCTCTCCCCCCATGCTCAAAATTTTCTCAGGAGATCTTGTCCCTTTCCCTTTCTCAGGAGGACCATGTATGTCTCTCTTAGAGTCCTCCTTGATGCCTAGCTTTTCTGGGGTTGTGGATTGTGGGCTGGTAATCCTTTACTCTATGTCTAAGAATCATATATGAGTGAGTACATACCATGTTTGTCTTTTTGTGAATGGGTTACCTAGCTCAGAATGGTTTCTTTTAGTTCCATCCATTTGCCTTCGAATTTCAAGATTCCATTGTTTTTATTCTACTGTGTAGTATTCCATTGTGTAACTATACCTCATGTTTTCTATCCATTCTTCAGTTTAGGGGCATCTAGAATCCTGTGGGAGCATTCTTAATCAGCACTACTTTATCCACATCGGTCCTTCTGAAAAGCTGAACAGGGCACTGTAGGACTCTGAGGAGTAAACAGAGTAACAGACACTCAGAATAAGGGTTTCTGTGTAAGTCTCCAGGGAAATCTTCTCTGTTATCTCAGTCCCAGGGCAGCTTTGTGCTAATCCAGGTTTTCTGACACACTCAGGATGTGGTTACAACACTGTGTCTTGCACAGTAATAGACTGCAGAGTCCTCAGATGTCAGGCTTCTGAGCTCCATGTAGGCTGTGCTGGAGGATGTGTCTGCAGTCAGTGTGGCCTTGCCCTGGAACTTCTGGTTGTACTGAGTATTACCATTATAAGGATAAACATATCCAATCCACTCCAGGCCCTGTCCAGGCTTCTGCTTCACCCAGTGCATAGTATAATCAGTGAATGTGTAGCCTGAAGCCTTGCAGGACAACTTCACTGAGGCTCCAGGCTTCCTCATCTCAGCCCCAGACTGCTGCAGCTGGACCTGGCAGTGGACACCTGTGGAGAGAATTGAAGAGTGGATGTCACTGTCACATGAGTGCATTGCCCCTCCTCAAGTCTGGAACTTGGAGCCCTTACCTGTAGCTGCTGTCACCAGGAAGAGGATGATCCAGCTCCATCCCATGGTGAGGACCTGTGTGCTCAGTGACTGTGGAGAGGACACTGATCATGTGTTGTTGGTGGTGTGGACATCCCTGTATTTACCACATAGACTCACATGATTTGCATATTCATGAGCAGGGTGGTTCTTAGATAAGGACCTAGTCAAGCTGGAGAAGGAGGTAGAATTCATCTAGATCAGGCAGCAGGATGCTGAGGTCCAAATCTTCATCGTGTCTGAGGAAGGATCCATTCCTGAGATATGTGTGACATTGTGGCTATAAAACGAGCCTAATCCTTCAATTTCCAAATAGAATCCCAACCAAGTTTTCTGGTAATTTCTCTGACAAAATTGATTTCAAACTGGTAGTAGTGATGGGGATAACTGTCAATGGAAATTCCCAAAACTCCTTAATAGGGAGAATTTTCACTCTTCTTTTATTTATAAGATATTAGTATTTATTTTTTCAGTATGATGCAGGTGTGTGTTCATGGTGGCTTTTTCTCTTTTGGTAAATTATTTTCATTTTGTATATTTGTTTCCTTTCTATTGAGAAAAAGAAAGTTTGTGGGGAACTGGTAGATATATGAAACAAGTCTGAAAGGAGTTGGACATTGAATCACATCAGAGTACATTGAGTAAAAATGTTTTATAAAATCAAAAATAAATATTTAAAAATGGGAAAATTAAATATTTGTGGAATATTTGACAATGAATTTTAACTGTGTTTGAAAATTATAGACTTCACATATCAAAAGTTGCTGGTGTTGTTCACCTAATAGACTTTAAAAAGTGAGATCACAGAGGTTCTGGAGTTCCCTCCAGTCCTCTTTTGATTCCCATCCTAGTGATTAATGGCCACAGACCATGTGGGAAATCAATATACCTAATATTCTCCATGGGGAAATAATGGTGTATTTAGGAGAATGGAAACAGGTTGAAATTGTGGTAGAATATGACATGTCCAAGGATCTCTAGAAGATTATTTGAACAGGAAGAGGAAACCACATATTCTAAAATGTAATCAGACATATGCTCGTTTACAAGGTAGCACATGGTGTCAGTTCAGTACTGAGTTCCATCTAGTATTTCTGAGTAGTTCTAGCAGTTCTTAAGGGCCTGTGTTGTCCCCACACTCCTGTTTAGGGAGGTTTGTGTCTGAGTTCACACTGAATTCTCTTCCCATGTCTCTTGAACAGAAAGTCATGGCAGGTGGTTCATTTAAGAAAACTTGTTATTGGAGGTATCCCTACCAAAATGGATGTTGGAGTTCACATCCCAATTACAAATGTTGTCCCCAGTAGTCTACAGTATGGTACCTGCTTCTTCTTCACACATTTTAAAAAATAGTATTTATCAGTGTAAACACATGAGAATTTGTTTAATGTGATGGTTTTAATCAAAATGCAAATGCAAGCACTGTTTGCACAATAAATCCCAGCTTTGGGTGTGAGTAGCAACCTTACAACAGTTTTTGTACCTCAGCCATGCACAATTGACCTCAGGAAATCCCTCACCCACCTTATGGGGTGGTCACACAACTGCAGTGAGGTGTGGATCCCAGTCAGTCTGTGGCACATTCCTTAGTCACAGCAGCAACTGCTTCCTGTCAATACTCTAGAAAGTGCTATGGCACGCAGATGTATCTGAGGTTGGAAGGAATGGGGAATCAAACATTGAATAGATTCTTATAATGGGTCAAGCACTGCTTTGCCAATGTCAGCTGACTTTCAAAATGATGCTTATATGAAAAAAATATTCCCCAAACCAGAGAGATGGCTCAGATGGTAAATGCTAGGACCACAACCCAAAGGACAAGAAATATTATTATTACTGTATTATTATTATTAGTATTATTATTATTATTATTATTATTATTATTACTGTACAGCCTGTCTTGAGAGACACAGTGAGAAGCAAACAAATGTGACTTCATATAAACACAGCATTTCAGTATCCTAGAGAGAAAAGACCCCCTTTCTTCTCTGTGCTTAGGGAGGTGAAATCAATTCAGAGGAAAAGAATGTTTTTCTTTCCCTGCTCTGAAGTCTTAAGTTACTGGGCTTGGTTAGGACTGAGCGCCCCCTGATGGCCCAGAGCTCCTCTGCATGGAAGTTTTTGTCTGGACTTACTCTAAATTCCCTTCATTGTGTCTTTGAAGAGTAATATGTGGCTGTGTCCTCAGTGGTCACAGAGTTCAGCTGCAGGAAGAACTGGTTCTTGGATGTTTCTCAGGTGATGGAGATGAGGCTCTTGAGGGATGGGTTGTAGTCAGTGCTACCAACATAACTTATGTCCCCCATCCACTCCAGCTTCTTCCCTGGGAACTGTCTGTTCCAACTCCAGGCGTAATTGGTTGTGATTGAGTAACCAGTGACAGAGCAAGTGAGGGACAGCGACTGTGAGGGCTTCACCAGGCCAGGTCCTGACTCCTGAAGCTGGATCTGGGACAGGACACCTGCAGACAGGAAGAGTCAATTCTGTCAATCACATGTTGTCACATCCCCTCATGGACACATGTATGAAATGGTCACACTCACCAGGAAGGGCTGTCACCAGGTACAGAATACCAAGCAGCCTCATCTTCTAGGCTACAGCCCCTTTTCTCAGAGTTCAGCCTCCTGTGAGAGAGATGTGAGCTCCCACAGCTCAGGAGGGGATTTAACTTGGAGCTAGGGGATGCATTTGCATGTGGAGAGTCAGCCTTGTCCTTATAAAAGAGGAAGGTTGATACCACTCCATGCCCATGACTGGAGATAAATAAAATTAAAAAATAATACCCTGTTAACCCAGAATCTAGCAGGACTCATTAGTTCCTAAGGTAGATACTTAGACCCCATGAGCCCTTCCATTATCCAAGCCTCATTACTGATAGGATGTTCATATACAGGTCCAATGTAAGCAACTGCAGCTGCTGTAGAATAATTATGGTGTAGCTTTTCATGACCAGGACATAGTATTCTGTACCCTTTCCCCCTATATCCTGCTCTCATATCTCAAATAGACTATTACTCTTAGGGTGATGATTGACCTTTGAAGGCTGAGGACACAACCATCCTTTCTTTTATTTTTCTGCACCCTGAGCAATCATTCGTCTTTTGAATTCTCACCATTTAATGTACACAAAATCTAGTCAGATGAGTGTGAGCACAGAATTTCTCTATGGGTTCAAACACAGATGTTTAAAGGTAAATTAGTGGCACCTTGGTTTCATTAAATAACAATAAAACTTCCTGTTTCAGATCTATGACATTCTTAGCCATGGGTTTTTGCCAGGGATTATAGTACCAGACACAAATTTCCTCATTGGAATAGTATCCAAAGTTAAGTTGGTTGCTTATGAAAAAGCCTTGTCATTATTACAGCAGTGGGTACATGTGTAGTTGTTGGGCAGATGGGAGATTTACACAACAAAGTTATTACAAAAATTAATTTTATCTTCCTTCCTTCCTCTGACTTTTTCCTTAATTTTTACAGAATTATTTTTTATTCCTTATTGAAAATGTTTTCATACTATATATTCTAATGAATGTCTCCCCTCACCCAAATCCTCGCACCCTATCCTAACTCTTCTCTCACACAAATACACTCCATTTATATATCTTTCATTAGAAAACAAAAGAAACCTAAAGTAATGACAAAATAAAATAAAGTAGAAATATCAATCTGGAACAGGACTAAAAAAAAACAAAGCAAATGGACCAATGAAAACCCTGGGAAAAATATTTTCACAGATTTGTAAGTTTGCACATGAAGAAATCCAATAAAACACAAAAATAGAATCCAAATTATATATAGAAAAATCCTATATGAGGTAAAAAAATGTCTTGACAAAGCATTATGAGACAAAGAATATCCAAAAACATAATTGAGTTCATTTTCTGTCGGCCATCAAATTCTAGGCAAGGAAATTTCCTTCAGAGTATTTCATGTACCTAGTGAGATGCCATCTGAAAAATACATTGTCTTTGTGAGCAAGTTGTCAATTGGAGATAGCTTCTGTAACAGGGCTAATGGCTTCTGTCCATTTCTTCTCTCAGCATTGTGACTCCATCAAGTTTAGACTTGTGAAGGCTCTGTGAGGTGTCTACAGAGTCTTAGTGGGCTAATATCTGCATCAATGCTGTTGTGTCTGGAATGTTTGTCTCCTTGGTGTCCTCATTTCCCTCTGGAATTTATCTTCTGTGAGCATCCTCTTTTGCTGGGCTCCCTCCTAAGCTCTGAGGGGACAGATTTGAAGGAGACGTCACATTGAATGCTCCAAGGTCTCCCACTTTCTGCACATTCTCCTCTTAGTCCCTGTATTTCAGACTTTTGCAGGAGGCTCTCTGATAAAGACCGAGCAAGATACAGATCTATAAATATAGGAGAATTCACTTGTTTCATTTTATCACTAATCCCTTTAGGACAACAGGAATATTTGCTTTACCCTAGGACTCACCTGTCTAATATTAGGTTCTGGCCAACAGAGTGTTGGGATTGGTTCTATCACATGGGGTGAAACTTATATCTAATCTGAGATTGGTTGGTTCATTTCTCAAGCTTTTGGTCACTGTTGTATCAACCTGTCCTGTAGGTGTGTCATGATTGTACCGATAAGGGCTTATAGCAATTGTAATATATTTTCTTCATCTGACAGACATCTAGAATGTTTATAATTCTGGCTATTATTAATTAAACTGCAATGATCATGGCTGAGCGAGTATCTCCAGTAGGATGTAGAGCCCTCTGTGTGTATAGCCAAGAGTGATGAAGTTGGTTGGTGAGATAGATCTATTCCCAGCCTCCTGTGGAACAGCCACGCTGATTCCAATGTGGCTGCACACAGTGGGTGACTTTTCAGTATGAGGTCTTTGGGTACATCAAAATGCCTCCTCCAGCAGACAGAGGATAAGCCTTAAAGAGAAGTTTGTACGGCCACTAACAGATGCCTTCCCAATACATAAGAGAATCCCATTCAGTTGGGGGCCAGGAGAGGAAGGATTTCCCCCTTCTGGTCTGTCCCTGTTCCCCAGTTGGAGGAAGAGAGGAGAGTGTTTTACACAGTCATTGCTGTGTCAAGCAGTATTTTAGATTCAGCATGGGTTTGCATACTCTCTAACTGAATATTGACCAAGAGGATTCATGACTGCCACAGTGAATTCAGCATAGATCCCGCCCATGTTAAGGATATGGAATTCATACTTGTCATGCGGGGTGCACTACAGACACATGCAAAATTAATGTTATGAGATATGGGATAACACTCCATCAGACACTTGAGACTACTAAGTAATCTTGGTCTCAATGCTGGTTGTTATCCATTTGTTGAAAACCAAATACTCTATAGCATTTGGATGAGGAGATGGTATCCAATGCACAGTAAGAGTTGATGATGTAGCAATGTAGGTCTGTATTCGATAAAGACTTGGTACTGTAGAGCTGGGTACTTGGACAGGGAAGGCAATAAATGTGACAGCAGAGAATAAGGTATAATCTCAGAACCTGCCTTAAATAGCTTGCACATACATCCAGTTGATAAATGAGATCTGTGAAAAGTAATTTAATAATACATTTGTCCAATTTATAGGAATCATTCTTACAAGGCAGTGCATTCTGATACAAATGTGTCTTTCATTCTACGATGTGGGAACTTCTGCTGGACAACATTACCACTAAATACCTTGAAGTCACTTAAGACTTAAGACTACTAAAGTGGTTTTATTTGCCCAGATGTTAGTGACTTGGAATTGACAGGTCAAATGTGTGTTATACTTTATTCTCAGCTCTTGCTGCAAAACTTCCCATCACTCAAAATCCAGATATATTTTCATCATAATTTGTCATCGCAGCTTTCCGTTTTATAGTTTTATTAAAGAAGATCTGTGTCAATGGAGGCTGTCACTGGCCATGATTTTCTCAGGTTATGGTGTACTCCAGAGGCATCCTAAGTACCACCACATTTTACTTAGATTTCCTTTCCAATGTTAAACAAAGCAATATAGGTATTTGAGGAGGAGTCAGACAAAGGAACCCTAGAATGATTGTTTCTGAGCAAGTCCCCAAACTGATCTTCTCTGTCATCTCTTACCTGGGGCAGCTTCCTCCTCCTACTCCTCCTCCTCCTCCTCCTCCTCCTCCTCCTCCTCCCCCTCCTTCTCCTCCTCCTCTCTTCCTCCAGGGTTTCTGACACACTCGGGATGTGGTTGCAACACTGCGTGCCCAAAAGTAATAGACAGAAGAGTCCTCAGATGTCAGGCTGCTGAGCTCCATGTAGGCTGTGTTAGAGGATGTGTCTGCAGTCAGTGTGGCCTTGCCCTGGAACTTCTGATTGTAGTCAGTACCACCATTTTCATGATTAATAGCACCAATCCACTCCAGGCCCTTTCCAGGCTTCTGCATCACCCAGCTTATATCAGAGTCAGTGAAGGTGTCGCCTGAAGCCTTGCAAGACAACTTCACTGAGGCTCCAGGCTTCACCAGCTCAGCCCCAGACTGCTGCAGCTGGACCTGTGAATGGACACCTGTGGAGAGAAAGGAAGAGTGTATATCTTTGTCTCCTCAGTCTCTGTTCTTTCTTCAAGTTTGCAACTGGAATGCTCCTTACCTGTAGTTACTGACACAAGAAAGAGAATGGTCCAGCTCCATCCTATGGTGAGGACCTGTGTCTTCTGTAACTATGGAGAGGACACTGATCTTATGCTGTGCTGAGTTCTGGATGTCCTTGTATTTGCCATAATAGACTCAGGTAATTTGCATATTCATGAGCAGGGTACTTCTTTGATGAGGACCTAGTCTTGCTGGAGAAGAAGGTAGAGGACACCTAGGTTAGGCAGCAAGATGCTGAGGTCCCAGTCTGAGGATATAAAGCATCCTGTTCTGGGATCTCTACACATGATGAGGAAGTAACATCGGGACCTAAGATCTCCACAGATTCCAGGCCTGAGGCGGTGGCTCCAATGTGTCACAGGAAACACATAAAGAAGTATAAGTGAAATTGTCTATTAGAATAAGGGTAAAATAGGAGGGGAAATATAATGAAGGGTAGAGACTATGGGAAAATTGTGAAATTTTAAATTTTAATGCATGTATAACATATAGTATGATCGTCTCTATACCCATTATGCCACACTGGTTCCACTTGGGGCTTTCCAATAAGTCTCTGTCCCTGTTTATGACCTCTTTTATTTCATTAACTATTTACAAGTGGAGTCCAATAGGTTTTAGGTATATACACAGAGGGGGAGTCTTTCCCTAGCACAACAGAAACCTACAGAAAAATTCCAAATATAATTGAAAATATTTTCCCATTAGTCATTAATGCCAATATATTCTCAGGTGGGTTTGCGTCCTCAGGAATTTCCCTCCATCCATGTAACAGTTTTAAAAATTGTTATACTATTTTCAGTGGTATGAACAGTAAAGACATGCACTACGGTTTATGTGTGATTCTCAGAGGACAACGTATGGAATTCAGTTCTTGCATCCTCTCATGTGTGTCTAAGCAATCAAACTGATGTTGCTAAGTTTGCCAGGAGACACCTTTACCCAGCTCAGATACTTCATGGGCTCTGACAAAATAAAATGCACTCAATGGTATTTTTAAAATGTTTTCATTCATATCACTTTGTGCATTTTTGTTTCACTATTTCAGCCTGTGAATCATGGTTACAGTGTTGTGTTTTTGGATTTTGTGTGTGCTTGTGTATAATGGTATTTGCTGTTTTATTTTTTGCTTGGTGTTAATCCCTTCCCTCAAATATTTTTGTCTGTTTGATTTATTCCTTGATAGAGACAGACAAGTTGGAGAGTTGGGTAGGAGAGGATACATGAAAGATGTTGGAGGAATAGGGGCAGGGGAATCCATGGTCAGAATACATTGCACAAAAGTTGTCAAAAATTGTAAATGTAAATGCAAACTGAGTAAAATAAACAAGAAAATATAAACCTACTAAAAGTTTAACGAAGAACCGTTACTGTATTTGTCCATGGAAACGTCACATGTCAACAACAACAGGTGCAGGTCACCTAGTAGACTCTAGAAAGGAAACCACGGAGGATACAGAGTGCCCCCCACACCAACCTCAGCTCTCTGCTGGGGATTATTGACTCCATTGTGTCCCCTGATGGTCCTGAGCTCCCTGCAGGTTGGTTTGTCATGGCTTACACTGAATTTGCAGCTTCTCCCTTGAGCAGTAACCCATCCCTGCCAATTCAATGCCCACAGAGCACAACTTCATGGAGAAATGACTGTTGTTTGTCTGGACATGTTGACCGGAGGTTTCAATGACAGATTTTAAGTTGTCCCTATACTATCATCAATGACACTTGTTCTTGGTCAGGTCATGTGTTATTCAAGCTTTTCAGAAACTGATCATTTTCTTGCAAGAAGGATGGATTTGGAATATGCTCCCCAAAAGAGACAATCCAATAGCACTATGTAGGAATATGTGTGAACATGTCTTTAAATATCTGAAGAATAGCTACATTATTAAGCAAACATACATCCTACATAAACACAGGCTATTCATGAATATTTTCCCCTAATATCAGGTCATGAATCAGATGCACCTAATGTTGCAGGATAGAAAGACCTGGGAATCTTGTGGTTCATGCCTTCTCATTTGTCACTCGTCAGAATTGATATGATGTCCTGAGGTCTGTCAGTTCACCTCTTCTCATTATGGAGGTACACTCATCCCCTCAAACAGGGTGATGAATGTTTTTATCTTTATATTTCATAATTTCTGTTGGGATGACTAATATCTATAAAGTTGGATTTCATACTCCAGGACATGGGATGTTGATGGCTATCATAGGTTGCAATGGACAAGAGTACATGCCCACTTAAGTAATATAGAGACATGTCCTGTTACAATTCACAAATTTCTGGGACCTGTGAGAATATAAATAGATACTATTAGCTTAACTCCTGAATTGCAGAGAGACCTGTGTAGACCCTGAGGATATAATATCAATGTCTAAGCACTTAATTTAGAAATAGAATCCCAAGCAAATACTAGTTCCTTTTCCTGATTAAATTGATTGACAGTTCTGCTCATCATTACCACTGTCAATGGAAATTTCAAAAAATGCTAAATTAGATGAAATTGTAGTGTTTCCTTTCGTGTACAAGCAGTTAATATTTGATTTTCCAGTAGGTTGCAGGTGTGTGTCCCTGGTGTTTTTTATTTTGTTTTAAATCCTTTTCTTTTTTGTCCAGTAGTTTACTTTTTATAGAGAGAAAGAAGAGCCATGGAGTTGAGGCGTAGCATCATGGGAGAATCAGACATGAGTTAAGCATGGAAACTGATGAGAATCAATTATATTAAATGATACATTTGCCAAAAATAAAAAAAAATAAATCTTAATAAACTAAATGGTGAAATAAAATCTGTTCAACAATTAGCAGATAATTGTTAAGTGTTTGGAAACTGGAGATCTCATATTTCATCTGCAGCAGGTGTTCAGCTAATAGAATGTAAGAAGTGAGGCCCCAGAGGATATGGGGTCCCTCACTCCTCATCTCATGTCTGTACTGTTTATTCTTAGATCCTTTGTGTCCCCTGCTGGTCCTGAGCTCCAATGCAGGTTGGTGTGTCATGACTTACTCTGAAGTTGAAGAGTCTCTCTTGAGCAATAACACACCCATGCTACTCCAATGCTCACAGAGCTCAGATGAGGAGAAAAAGTATCCCTTGTTTTACTGTAGATAATAAATGTATGTGCCAGAGACTGATTTTCAGTGCCCCTGTTTTGTTATTATTCCCATTAATGCCATGGTCTTCCCTGGTGGCCATTGGGACTTCTCCACACTCCACACTGGTCTACAGAGTCACTACAAAGAATTACTGCATGACATATAACTCTACCTAGGAGAAATGGTCAATGTATTTTTACTTGACTTTTAATATTTTGCAGGGAATCATGTAGTTGGTCTAGTCCAGTTGCCTTGAGATGCACATTGCATAGGATTTCAGGGTAAAGTTGGTTGCTCCTGGGACACTGTGTGCTCTTCAGTTCATGGCAAGGCAAGCCCCTCCCTCAAGCAGTAAATCATTCAGGCCACCTCTGTTTCTCTATCTTCCCTAGAATTCCATGAAACATACAGAAGACTGACAAGACAATTGGTCTTAGACCTTAATATTTTATACCTATATAATTGCATCATCACTGTATCCTGGAAAGTACCACTGTAATATTCCTAGCACCTGCCTTCATAGTTTGTTTCTAATGATAGTATTCAAAGTCTGTTTCCCACAATAAACTTGTCACAGCTTCAGCCTTGCTGTGCTTCCTCCACTGAGGTCTGGTTAAAATTCAGTTATCACTCACCATAATCAAGAGACCCTGCCTGGGTGAGTAAGAACTGGTGCTTTCAAGGTTTGTATCAACTGGACTCACATGGTTGTTGAAGAATTATTTGCCCTAAACAAAGCAGAAATGGGTCATCTCACATTCAATAAATATTGCTCATGCATGTATGTATTTTCTTCAGAATACCTGGGAGATATTGAAAAGTTAATCCACAGAATCCTGGTGTCCAGAGTATGCCTAAACTGCAGGTTCACTGTGGTGAACATATGTCACTGGCAGCCATATGGCCTGACCTCACCCTGTTGTTAGGGAACAGACAGTGGATCCCTTGGTTTTCCTCTTTACACTGTGATATTCAATGAGTTCTGTTTGTCTTGATGTCAGTAATCCCATATTCTTTTTAAATTTTATTTATTTATTATGTTTACAGTGTTCTATCTGCATGTTTTGCCTGTACACCAGAAGAGAGCACAAGATGCCATTACAAATGGTTGTGAGCCATCATGTGGTTGCTGGGAATTGAACTCATGACCTCTAAGAGCTGCTAGTGCTCTTAACCTCTGAGCCATCTCTCTAGCCCCAGTAATCCCATATTCTATAGTCTGTTTTTTCACCAAAAATTCTTGACACACAGCTGAGGTCACTATAATAGAATCCAGAGGAGTCTCAGACCTGGAAAAGTAGATTGTCTTTTGCTTTTCCTGATACTTGAAACCTGTGATCCTTAACCGTGAGCCAACATCAACCATCACTTCTCCCTTTGATCTTCTGTAACTCACAGGTAAACACTCCAGCTTTCCTACCTTCAGTAGCCAGAGAGACATCTACCAGAGTGAGCAGATAAAGTTAACAGTACACACCAGGAAAAGCAGAAAACTGTGATGAGGAACTCTGTAGCCACTCAAGGGTTGACAGCCCCTGTGGATGACATCACCTGGCATGTGTACAAAGGTCACTCACATTTCCCACAAGACAAGAGTATAAGAAACTCCTGCAAGGGAACAATTACATGAGCTATTGGTTTTAAATTAATCTTTACAAGCATGTGAATTTCCAACGTGCACTGTGTGAAAATGTTAACTATTTTCCTTGTAGAGCATTAACACATTGGAAGCAGTAGACATCCTGTTTCCCATATATGTGAGTTAATCACATTCATTCATTGAATTTCTCAATTCCACTCCTCATGATGGGAAATAAATACCAAGTTGTTCAGATTATTTAAGTATCCCTGTGATTTCTTAAAATTACAGACCTTTGTTGGAAAAACATGGAAAGCTTTATTTATGTTTATTTAATCTAAAAGCAAGTGGCAAATGGATATCTTAGTTGCTGCATGTGGACACAATGATATACTTACTACAAAATAAGCAAATAGTAACTGTCACAGAATAAGAGGTCACAGAGTGTCCCTGGGATATTTATTGAACACCTAGGGAAACCACATGTTCTTAAATGAAGCTGAAATAGCTTGTTTGTTTGGAAACTCATGGACACACTTATATGACATGAGGACATCCCAACTTTGTGTGGGAGTAACACGTTCCCATCAGTATTTGTACCTCAGCCATGAACAGTTCACCTCAGGAGTTCCCTGCACTACACTACACTATGGCTAATACAGCTGCAGTGGTGTGTGTATCCCAACAATCTGAGGCACATTCCTTAGACATAGCACCAACTGTTTCCTGTCAGCACTCTAGGAAGTTCTATGACAAGCAGATGTATCTGAGGGTGGAAGGAATGGAGAATCAAACATAGAATTAATTTTTTAATGGGAAAACTACTGCAAAGTCAAGTTCATCTCACTTTTAAAAAAGATGCTCATGTTTATAAAATATGTTCCTAAGACCAGAGAGATGGCTCAGAGTGTAAATGCTAGAAGCACAACCAAAACGAAAAGAAACATTACTGTGTACCCTGTCTTGAGAGAAACAGTGAGGAACAAAAACAATGTGACTTCACAAAAACACAGCACTTCAGCCACAGAGAGAGAAGAGACCCACCCGGTCTTCTCTGTGCTTAGAGAGTGAGAAGCAAATTTACGGGAAACCAAGTGTTTTACTTTCCCTTTTCTGAAATCTTAGAGTTCCTGGGCATAGTTAGATCTGAGCCCCCACTGCGGGCACAGAGCTCCTTTAAAGAGAGGTTTGATTCTGGGCTCATGCTGAAGTCCCCTCACTGTGTGTCTTGCACAGTAATATGTGGCTGTGTCCTCAGTGGTCACAGAGTTCAGCTGCAGGAAGAACTGGTTCTTGGCTGTGTCTCTGGTGATGGAGATGTGGCTCTCGAGGGATGGGTTGTAGTCAGTGCCACCACCATCATATCTTATGCCCCCCATCCACTCTAGCTTCTTCCCTGGGAACTGCCTGATCCAGGTCCACCAGTAACCACTGGTGATGGAGTAATTTGGATTTTAATGTTTTCTGTTTTCAGAACTCCACAGGCGTGTTTCTTGTGAGTTTCTTCTAAAAATACTTTTCATTTGCCTATTTGTTTGCTCTCTAGAGTGATAAAGAAATATTGTGGAGTTGAATGGCTGGTCCTTATATGAGCACAAGAAGATTGGCCTAATTTGAAACAGCTTAGTCAAGACAGTAAAGACAGTAGTTGATACTAGCCAGATCATCAATCACAAAAATATGTAAAAGTCACCCAATTTAGAAAATTGAAATCTATACATCATTCCAGAAGGCATGCCTTCTGGAATGATATATATATATATATATATATATATAATATATATAGTCAAACTTAGAGAAGAAATAAAACAATTAAACTAATTAATAGTGATGGTAGGATACACCATTAAATAAATCAAAAGAGAAAAATAAAGTCATACATTCATACTCCATGCCTCCCCAAACTCTCACTTTCAAACTCCCAGCTTTCTCTTCCCTATTAGCTGTTACACACACACACACACACACACACACACACACACACACACACACATTTATATGTAAATATAAAATACAACCTGCTCAGATTGTTCAATGTTGCATATACATGATTTCATGGATGACCACTTTACATTGGAAGTTTGAAAATATTCACACAGCAGAAATATGATCATGAGCCCATATACACATAAACATTAAACTCAGTCACAAGAAGAGAAAAAATCAATTAAATAGCAAAGAATACTTGATAGGCATTTTCCAAATAATGCTTCTGTATATCCAGATATATGTCAAGAATTCCCAGTTTTTAATTATTATTGATTCATAGATTAAATGCACATGGGCATGCCCATCAGGTATCTTAGTACAACTTGTCATAAACAAGAGATAACTAGGGCAGATACACACATAAGGCATTTCATTGGTTTGTCTGTAGACGAGTGTGGTGAGACTGGTGTGCACTCTTCACCAAACAAAACACAACTTCACCATAAGTTCTCTCAGTCAACCAATAGGCTACAGATGAGAGACAGGAACGTGTGTTCATGAGAGGTCTACACCAACATCTGCATCTATTGCAGGATCATTCCCAGGAGTCAAGATAAGAAAAGGACTTCACTATGAAGCTGAGAGTGGTTTGTGGGGTGTGGGAATTGAGGAGTTAATGGGATGATTGGCTGATCACTATCATCAAAATATGTCATAGATGCATAAAATGATCAAAGTTACAATACAATGACTAAGTTGAAATTGATCACAGTATTTGAGGAATAAGTCATTGACAAAGAAAGGATGGCAAAGAGAATCTGTGAGAATACTGTGATGTGGTCTTGAGATGAGAGAAAAACTCTGTCCTGTGTGTGAAACTGAATGGACCTGAGTGGGTTACAGCAAGTGAGATAATCCAGGGTTATGAAGACAAACACTGCCTGGCCTGAGACACATGGAGAATGAAAAGACAGAAAGACGCAAAATAAATCAGAGGCATGGAGACTTGATCCACAGGCCATCTGCTGTAAACGTGTCTCATGCACTGGTGAAATCCTAAGCATGACTTTAAAACTTGGATCCAATTTCAAGGAATTCATGATAAGTGGGATATCTCTGAGTTAAATGACCCTGTAAAACCCGATTGCAAACACCTGACTTGGGAAAGTTCTTGTGACGAAATAACCATGTAACTGACACTCCGTGATATGCCTAAATTCAGTTTTATTTTCAAAGGCCTGGTTTCTGTTACAGTAAACAGCTTCAGGAATATTCTCTCTTCGACATACTTTGGAGCCTGTGGTTAAGAACTGTTCAGTCAGGATTCGTTAACCTCCACCTCCTGTTTATAGGTTTCATCTGACAGCCACAATAGCTTTTTTGTTGCAATTAAAATAATATGTAATTAAAATACAGCACCTGATTTGTGGTTTTTACACAAAAAACTAAAAACTGACTAAAAAACTGACTGACTAAAAACCCTACATAATAAAGTTTTTTACATCTTCCCTCCACTCTAGGAAAACAAATTACTATCCCCTAAAAAAACAGCCAAAAAAACTTTATAGTTAGGATTTAAACCTGATCATCCTATTTCAAAATTGCCGAGACTGTTTCTAGTGGGCTTCTGGAAATGCACCTTGACACCTGGCCTGAGGGAGGAAGGGGTAAGGCACATGTGGATTTTACGGTGAGAGCGGGCAGATGACCCAGACACCTGGCCTGGTGTCCTACACGGCCCTGCCATGCAAAATCAGCCCTGGCACCACAGCTAGCACTGTGCATAGCATTTCCAGCCTGGTGGCTCCATCATGAGTTCAATACTGAAAGCATATCAAGGGGGGATTCACTTTTTAAAAGATGAGCTTTTCAAAATGCTCCATCGCAAGCCTGGGATGCCCAAAGCTGCCAGCCTCCATGGATGCACTGAAGAGCTTTTCTGCAGGAACTGTACTTAGGCGGAAGACCAGGCATCAGACTGCTAAGGTAGACAGCCCAGGCCAGGATGACCTCTTCAGGTTCCAGTGAGTAAGGGGGTCACATGTGTGTTCCAGCACCTCTTCCTCCAAATATGCAAGCACCATGGCTTTGGGTAGCTTCTCTCTCTTATCTCTCTTTATTGGAGCAAGAAGTGAACACAGGCTCTCCCCTGTGCCAGTGTCTTTAAGTGGGGACCCTGAGTCACAGCCATTGGAGGTGGCCGTGTCCTCTGAGGTAAAATTCGGTATTTCTAGCTTCCTGATTAAGTCTTGCCTGAACTGCTCTGCCTCTTGTACAAATTCATCGTTAATGTCTAATCTACTCATAATTGTACATGAATAGGACCCAAGAACATAATTACTGCATCCATCATGTAGGTGTTTACACACATGCTTTTCTTATTTTTAAATTTAATTTAATCTAAATTTTCAGCTTCACACCTAATTTCTCACAGATTTTTTAACCACCTCCTTATGTTCCCAGTTATAGGTGTTTCCTCTCATTTTAAAAAACAGAAAGAAAAATCACAAATATAGAAAAAATCAAAGTCCTTGTTTTGTTCTCCTAATACTCCTGTGAAGTGTGGTTGATGTAACCTGGGTCTCTCTGCTGTGGAAAACTGACTTCCTCCCAGCAGTTGACAATCGTGAGTGGCTTCATTGCTAAGAGTGGGACTTAGTGTCTACTGCCAATGCTCCATGGTTGTATTTTGTCTGGCTTGTGTGAGTGCCATTCTTACTTGGTCTGAAGAGTAAAAATCTGGAGTCAGATATGGAGGAAAATGCTGAGAAATCAGAGAAAAGAAGGAGCAAGTGAAAGCCACCTTTACAACCTTAGATTCCCAGCAGAAAAGAGAGCAATTTCCTTTTTTCCAGTTTATATCCCTTCCCCACCCAAATCTCACCTCCTCCCCCTGCCCAGCCATCTCACTTCCTGTCTGTCCTGTCAGTCCTCCAGACCTCTATGGTTAACTAGTGGCAAGCTCCATCCTCTGATCTTCAGACAAGCTTTATTTGTCCAACCAAGAAATCACCACAAGCTTGAGCTTCTCCATGTCTTGTTCACAGTCTCTGTGAGTTCACATGTGCATCTGTTGTATTGTGTCCTAGAAACAGTTTCCTTGATGCTGCCCATTCCTTGTGGTTCTTGCAATCATTCCAGCCACTCTTCTTCATAGGTTCCTGAGCACTGAGGGGAGGGTTGTGACAAAGACATCCCATTTAGGAATGAGCATGCCAAAGGCTCTCTCCCTCTAGAGGTAGTCAGGTTGTGGATTTAATTTTGCTCTTCTTAAACACAGCAGTGTGTGAAACAGAGCATTGGGGCAGCTTCTGAGCTCTGCTCACAACTGCAGAGTCATTCCTGTCCCTGAGATATGACCTCATCATAAAATAGCACACTCAGTTTTCATTAAGTAGAGTCTTGTGGAGCTTTCTACTATACAATGTGGAAATCACATCTGGCATAAAACCACTTTTCATGGACAGGACTAGGTCTGTCCCACCTTCCAGACTCAGCCAATGGAATTTCTCATTTCTTGCTCTCCCTGACAGGACTGCCGCTCTCTCCTCCAACCTCCATGTCCCTTGTATGTTACTAACTTTCAATTCTGCATTCCTTTCAGTGACTGGGCGGTGTTAATTTGAATTACAAGGTCCCCCAGTGGCTCCTGTTTTGAATACTTGGTCCTCAGTTAGAGCAACTCTTTGGGCAGTAATAGCAGGTGTGGTCTTGTTGGAGAAAGTGAGTGCATGGTAAAAGGCTTTGCGGTTCTACAGTTACATGGTATTTTCAGTCTGAATCTTTGCTGCCTGCTTGAGGATCAAGTTGTTAGCCCTCAGCTGCTGCTCCTGTCACTATGCCTTTGGTTTGCATATCTTGGATACTAATGCTTGGAAACTGTAACAGCAATTAAATGAGTTCTTTGTAAGCTGTATTTGTCATGTTGTTTTATCAAAGCAATAAAAAATTAGGTAATACAGACATTCTTAACCTTTAGTACACTTCGGGGATGTACTCAGAGAACAAAGCTGGAATTTCGGTGGCTCTTACAGAAATGAGCTGACTCTGTCACTACTCGGGTGTCACCGATAGACCCAACATGATTCCTGTTAGATTTAGATAAAATGGCCAATTGTGTGAGAGAGATTTTCTAGGTGAGCAGATCTAGCTTCTCATGAACATTAGCATGTGATGAGATACATATGTTCAATACTTTCCTGGTGATGCAATTCCACTTAGGGCGCTTCTGGAAGACAATAACTCATGCTTAAAATTTCATTTCCACACAGACACAGACCTTACCAAAGGAATCAGTCTGTACAAATTCCATGATGAACAGAGAGGGAAGTCATAAAAACTAAATTAGCCACAAAAAAGAGGATGTCAGATGTCAACCTGATGTTTACAGTCAGCAGGGGGAGGAGGGAGGTTTGAGTCTTGGCAGTGATTGTGGTTCAGTATCTGGGTCCACTTTCCTCTTGATTTTCCCTTAAATATTAATGCTTCTCTATCAAGAAATCTGACAGATGATTTGCTTTACTACTATTGAAACAAAAGACACGGAACACCCATGAACTTCCTGCTGTGATTTCAGTGATATAATGGAGATGTTTTTACCCTCATAGCTGTCACTTTGCATTTTGTTCATCTGAGACTCTGCCTCCTATTCTTATATAACAGCAGAAACACAGGAGATGTATTGAGGACAATAGTCACCCACAGCACAAATATTTACAGAGGCTTTCTGGGAACTAAGCTGCTGATAAATGTACACAGTTATGTCTTTATGCTATGCTGGGAGGGTGTGTTCTGTGTGTGCTGTGCGCCCCTGATGGCCATTGGCAACCTCACAGTGAGGTTTATGTCTGGGTTCCCACTGAGATCCCCTCACTGTGTCTCTCACGCAGTAATAACTGGCTGTGTCCTCAGACTTCACACTGTTCATTTGCAGGTACAGAGTGTTCTTGGCATTGTCTCTGGGGATGGTGAACCGGCCCTTCACGGATGGTGCATAGTTTATGCTACTGCTATCTTTATTAATTTCTGCAACCCACTCCAGCCCCTTGCCTGGAGCCTGGCAGACACCAGTCCATCCAGTAGTTACTGAAGGTGAATCCAGAGGCTGCACAGGAGAGTTTCAGGGACCCTCCAGGCTTCACCAGGCTACCCCCAGACTCCACCAGCTGCACCTCACACTGGACACCTGAAAACACAAAAAAAATCCTGGTCAAGAAATCATCACCCATGTCCATTGTCCCTCAGATTAATGCCCACTCACACAGTCAGCATCTACTGCTCTCCATAAATTACCTTTTAAAAGAGCAACAAGGAAAATGCAGCTCAGTCCCAACTCCATGCTGATCCCTGAATGATGTCTTGGGATCCACAGCTGAGCTCCTCTGCT